>NW_009649047.1:627229-637715 GCF_000708025.1 Charadrius vociferus | reverse complement strand
ATCCCTGGAGGTGTTCAAGGCCAGGTTGGACGGGGCTTGGAGCAACCTGGGCTGGTGGGAAGTGTCCCACCCTGCCCATGGCAGGGAGGTTGGAACTAGATGACCTTTAAGGTCCCTTCCAACTCTAACCATTCTATAATTCTATGATTTTAAGATGTGGCACTGTGGTGAGACCTTCCCTGGCTATAACCATGGTGGCTGAAGGCTCTTACGAGTGTAGCTGCATTAAAAGAGGCTTCACCTGACTTTGACTTACACCACGAAGATGTGCCTGGAGGAATAAGTGATTTGATCCCAGAGAAATGCAATTGGAAAAAAGTTAATTTATTTGCAGAAGGTCCCACTTTGCTCGGGGTCCTTTCAAAATGATGGTAATTAATGCCCTTAACGCCAAGAGATTTAGAGGTTTAGTGAGGATTCGGCTCTGTGGAGGTCTGAATCCATGCCAGCCTGCCCAGCAGAGGAGGGCAAGCAGAGGGCTTCGAGCTCAGTGTGCCCAAGGAGAACAATGACCACTGCCCAGAAATCAAAAGCTTCACCAATTCATAGGCGAAAAGGATGTGTATCTTCCACAGAGAGAAGAATTAGCCGCTGGCGTGATTTGCCCAGGAATGCGGTAAATGCCTTATTTCCTCATGTATTTAAATGAAGATTGGCTGCCCTTCTGAAACCACCCTTCTTGGGCTTGGCTGGGGATAGTTAAAGTAGCTACTTTTGACCCAAAACCTTCAGAACTTGCTGACCACAGAGGTATATATATAAAAAATACCTACGTATTATATAGGTAATTAAAATGCACAAATATATGTACACATATCATCTAGGAAAAAATTCCCTTGAGCATTTTCTAAACATCTTTGGCTCTTCCTTTCTACTGCTCCAGGCCTGTGCTTTCCTTCTTTCTCCTCCCCTTTTGGAAGACCATGGAAGGTACTGCCTCCTACGGCGCATTTGTGGAGCACTTCACAGGTGGAGGTCCTGATCCTGGTTAGTGGCCAAGAACACGACTGCGATACCCAGGTCATTAAAGACAAAGCTTGGAGAGGTTGTGATGGACTAACGAAGGATAGTCCTAATCACTGCAATTGGAGGAGACAATTCACATGGGTTGAGCTGGTTTAGACCCTCCGTACGGTCACAAATGGTTTGCTTGCAGAGAGCCAAGCTCTCTGAGGGCCACAGTGGAGGCTGGCAGGCTGGTGGCCATACCAGAGAAGCTGATGAAGGTCGTCTGAATGGCAGAAGCAAGGGGAAACAGAAATACTAATCTGTGTTTTGTTGGTGTTGATGAAGAGAAGAGAGTTCAAGAGGTATTACAAGGTGCTCAGGGGAAGCTTTCCTGTGTAAACTTAGCTGGTGGAGACAGCAGGAAAGAGTAGGGAGCTTGTGCCAGTGGTGATTCGCCCCAAGAAAGGGATGGGAGATGGTGGAGGAACTTCTTGGTGCAGTGTTCCCATCCATCTCATCATGGGGTGAACAGAAAGAGCCTAAAGATGGCAGAAGGTAAGGATGAAAATGAGACCCTGGGTGAGGAAGAGACTTCGGCACACAAGCTGTTAAGGAAACAACCAGTGCGGTCTCATCTAGTTTGCTCAGCTGAGTGCGGGAGGATGGCCAAGGAAAGCTCAGTGGTGCTGGTGGGAGTTCAAAGGATGCAGGGGTGTGGTCAAGAGGTAACAACTGTTGAGCAGGGAAGGTGCTGGTAGCTGAGGTGGGTGGAAAGGCTCAGGATGTTACGGTCCAGCCAGCCCCATGTGCTTCCCTGAAGGGCCCAGGCCACCCACTGGAATAAGAAACAGTGAGAAGGTGGGGAAGGAAAGTGACAGCAGTGGTTGTCACCAGGGTGGATGCTACCACCCCGACAAGAAGGTTCAAAGGTTTGGTGGCCAACCCCAGGGGAGCACTTGGGCACAAAATTTATGGCAAAAATCACGGCCAGCCCACTCTGAAGGAAAACATTTACATGCAGGGGGATGCCGGCATCCATGTCCAACTCCCCCCTTGATCATCAATCAATCACATGAATTGCAATAGCCACACAACTCTCTCACTCCAACAGATGGTCATCACCTCAGTGGCTATGTGTACCATCGTACATAAACGAGGAGATGCACCATTCCCTGGTCCTGAGAACTTCCTGCAGCTAAACCCTTCTTGCCTAAGCGCAGGAGGGTCCACTCAAATCTCTTGGGAATGGCCCATGGCTCTTCCTAACACCCTGAGTGTGGCTGGGAACTGTACTAGATGGCTTGGGTCCACCTTACATGCCTTGAGTTCATTGCTTTCCTTCCCACTGAGTAACGCTGTGCACACATGTAGGCAGAGGCACACCTTGTTCTCCAAGGCCAGGAGCAGAGCAGCTTCCAGGAAACAAAACATTATTCTTCATGTTTCATCACGTAACTTCTTGACCACATCCTCTGTGGCTCTGCAACAAAAACTTCGGCCATGTCAGCCGTACAGCTTTAGTTCTGTGGTCTTCTGCCCCGGCTCCACAACACATCTGAAAGACTTCAAATCAATCCTGAGGGGACATTTATTATTACAGCTTTCGTGTTTGTATTTTTAACCTCCTTGAAGAGTTCCCAAGGATAGCCAGAGGAGGGATACTATTTTAAGTGCGCGAACCAGATGAAAAAAAAAAAAAAAAAACAACCCACAGAAAATTAGCACTTAGTGCATTTAGCGGACTGGCAAGTGATTGATCTGATCCTCAGGTTGGAAAGGGTTGGATTTCCTTGTACGGAAGCCGAACCCCATCCTCCTCCCAAATCAAATTTCAGCCTCCAGTACCACCGCCTCGCGTGCTGTGGTTTCAGAGGACGTTTTTAAGAGTTGGGAGCACGTGCCCACCCCCTGTGTTAAGTGAACACACTCACACACGACAAGAGCACAATCGCACAATCACCGCATCTGCTTAATTGTGAGCAGCGGTGCTAGAAAAGCTCCAATGCATGCTGGCAACATGTCAGCAATCCAGACTTGCAATAGCATCTGCTTGAAGGAGCTCAGGGGCAGACAAACAGCCCATGCAGAAAGGCGACGGGTGCTTTTTGCACGCGATCTTTTTCTGGTAGGGACGTGCTATCAACCCTACAGCGTTGAAAACAGCAAAAGGAGGTGAGAAGTCTCCCCAAAGACATCTAGGAGGCCTGGCACCGAGCGGGGAATTGAATGCACTCCACCAGAATGCATTCTCCTGCCGTTTCTATGACAAGCCCCTGCAGTGAGTCCCCGAGTGCAGGTCCATGAAGTCTGTATGCCCAACTCCACCTGCTCCACGCATCGCTCCTCACGGTCAGCTAGACTTTACCTGATGGCCCTCCACTCCTCTCTCTACATCCATGTCATGGCAGCCCCAAGGCCAGGTCTGGAGGCCAACCTACAGTTCGTGGGACTAACAGAAATAATGCCATTAATCTGAATTTGCAATACATCAAATTGCCTTTGTGTGAGGATCACCCTCTCGAGCCAGCGCATCCTTCGTAGCTTGCATTTTGCAGCACAGCACGGTGGTGGTGCCAATATCACCATGAAGATGCCAAAGAGCAACAAGAGCGGCAGCAGCCTCTGTGGGAAGTGCCCTGTTTCAGCATCTCTCGTGGGATGGGTCATGTGCTGGAGACTCCTGCACTTCGTTTTGGGGAAGTCTGAACTTGTGCGGATATTTTGCGTTTCCACTTTTCTCTCCTGTTTTTAGTGTTCATTCTGAGCTCCTGGAGCACACAGACTTTCTCAGAAAAAATTATTTTCCAAGCAAGGATCTTTAGGAAAATGAGATACTTGATGAAAAGCCATCCCCTTGCCTTCCCTCTCAATTATTTTTTAAGTACTATAGACACGAAATAAAATATTTTTATTAAAATGTCAGCAAGCAAACAAAAATTCTGAAGAGATATTGCACACCAAAGCCAAAATCAACTCTGAAAAATTACTGAAGCAGAAGAGTTAACCCCCAAACTAATTCCTTTCCTCGGGAGACAGCAAAGCCTCTAGAGCTCTCTGTACAGAGGGACTACTGCAAAGTCTGGCATTACTTGATTTTATTGTTTTTGCTTCAGAGTAATAACGGCCCTTCTCTAAGACTTTGGACTGAATTTGTCCTTATAATATGACCTTTTTGTAGCCTACAAGTAGTGGGAAAAAGACAAACTCTGGCAGCAAATGGATGAAATCTCCCACTTTCTTCTGGTGGAAAGTCAGGTTTCATCCACCCTCATCTCTGAGCTGCTCTGGAGACAAGAGTGTGGTGATCTCCACTTATCTGCTGTGATCTGCCACTTCCACAGCTCCTGCTGGGAATCCAGGCCACGTCCCTGATGTGTTTTTGCTTTTCTTGCAATAGGTAAGCAATCCCTCCTCACTCTCCAGGAGCAGAAAGAGCCCTTTCCCTTGCTAGACCACCACAACAGCCACCCGGTTTTCCTCAGATGACCACAGCCTTCCTGATCTTCTTGTGAGTGGTCCATTCCCATTCCTGGTGGGGAAGACCCATAAGGTTGAACCCAACATCATTTCCTCTCCTGTAATCACATCCACCCTGTTCAGAAACACTTTTTTTTTTTTCTCTCCAAAAGCAGAAGGAATCACGATACGCTGAAATATGCAACTTACTGCTCGGGTTAATCCACCAACAGTCTTTCATCTCCTGCAAAGTCCCCACCACAACAGCAGTCTCCAGCGAGGGCCTTTCTTGCTCACTCCCCCTATAGGATTTAATCTCTCTTCTAGTCAACTGCTCCTTTGCCTCCCCTACGAAAACTCCTGGGAACTACGCACTGTCTATTTCAAAAGGTGAAAAAGCAAAAGAAAAAGGCCACGTACTGAAAACGGAAGGACAAATTGCTTCCTTGGGTACATCAGAACAGGTCAGTGCAGGCTGGTCTACCACAAAACCCATCCCTCCACACAATCCGAAGGTGAAGACCTGACGTGAGGCTCCGCTGGTGGTACTAGCTTATCCCTTAACATCACTCGTAAGAAAAAACTTCCATTTCGTTTTCAAACACATCTGCTAAGACACCTTTTCAGTGAAGCTACAGGGAGAGGGAATGAGTCTGATAAAGGAAACTTATTTTGCTGTGTAGGAAGCATGAAGACCTTCCCAAACAAACCAGCTGGGCCTGAAATGTCACGCAAATCCTTACTCAAGGAGCGCATCAGTAGGTACATCAATCAGACAAGCCTTTCTTCCAGCATGCACATGAGTGAACGAATACCTCAATTATGGCTATGTGTTTCATTGCACATTGACCTTAAGAGTCCAATGCTTCATATGAAGGAATTTAATTCAATTAGCACACCCACGGGGTTTGCAGCCAGGCTACTGACTGACCCGCTGATCTAGGACATTTAAAGGTAGCACAGGGCACTGGACTTCAAATGTACCATCTTCCCCTGTTTTCCATTTGCAGTCCAAAAAAAAAAAAAAGCACACCAATGATGCCAGCAGAAGTGGTATTTGTTGCAAAACCACACCAATGTCTGCTTTTGCAGTTCTAAAGGCACAAAATACTGGCTGCTATTCTTCAGGCTTTCGAAGTATATTCAAGCGCAGACCCATACCATTCATAAAACAAGGGGAAAGTCAAATCCATAGAGTACCCAATGGAAGAGTCATGTATCGGGTTCAAAGGACAACAAGAGGCCGGATGGCCTCTTCTTTCCTTGACAACCCACTGGAGAAGCTGCTTTGCTGGTTGCAGCAGACTACTTCTCACATGGGTCACACACAGGTGTTATTTTTTTAATTTGAGGGAGGAGGGTTTTGTACAGGACAAACATCAGGTTTTAGACAATGCAACGTCCATGAGATCACTCCTGACCTTGACCATACCACTTACCCATTCTTCACTTTGTTTCTGGAGTTACAACGCAATGTGTCGAGTCTCTGCTACAAGACCAGCTTAACCCAAACCACTACAGAGAACAGCACATCCACTCCCTGATAGAACCTGACCTTGTTCATGCAGTTTGGCCAAAGTGGGCAAATTGTGGCCAACATCCTGACATTCTGCCCTGCCACCAGCTATCCCAAGTTCTTCTTGACTGCAGAAATCCCCCTACAGCAAGCCAAAACAGGGCCAAGGCACAGGCTTCACCTCTGGGAAACTGATGATCCACATTGCCAACAGTTAGCAGGGTTTGGGACACAGTTTTGGCTGATGGAAACTCACATTGACCCAAACAATCCTCTGGCAGTGACCATTCCCATCAGCTGGCATAAAGAAATCACAGCAGGTTGCCTCCTCTGATCCAGCACGGTCTTCCACTACTATCCCAGACACCTTCATGTTCCCTGGGAGAAGCAACACAGCCCTTCAGCTTCACCCTACAGATATGTCACTCTGGCAGGCTACAACACAGCTTTCACATTGCTCCTGAATAGAAAAGACCACAAAGATGACGATTATAGCACATCATGGCTACCGCTTTGTCATTGAGGAGGCTGAGGGCCCAGGGCTGTGTTTTGCAAATGCAGACAAGTTTTTGCATTGAATTTCTGCACATCTTCTGGGAAGAGGGAGGGAGATCCCACAGCCATAGGGAAACATGAATGAGGTCACCTGAGCACCAGAACATCTGCACAAAGGACACCATCTCTCTCCCTCCAACCCATCAGAGGATGACTTGAGGGGGGAGGCAGCGCTCATCCTCATTTGGAACACCAAATTCCACCTCATTTTAAACAAAGCTTTTAAAAAATTCCCAAGTCTGCATGCAGGTGTGTTTGTTTTTTTTTCTTGAGAGGAGAAAAGAAGGTTCAAACTGGATGGCCAAAAACTTTTGAAACACCAGTGGCACCACAAAGTCCGTAAAACCAGTGCCTGTCTCCCACTTCTTCTCCATGCAAGACATGGGTAATGCTGCACCCTTCCTCCTCGGCCAGAATTTGCCATCACAGCCGCATTAAGGGATGTCCTTTACGGTGTGCAACGCCTGGTGCACCTTAACCTTTGCACAGCATCCCACTGGCTGCACACCAATGGTCGGTGCCCAGGGAGGTCTGTGCTTGCAAGGTAAAAAGCAAGAGAAGGAGGCAGAAGGGAGAGAAGACGAGATTTCCGAAAGCACCGAGGAACTTCAGTGAGCGGTGGGAATTGCCAAGACACACGTGAGCCAAATACCTAGAGGAACGGGGAGATGGGGAAAAAACAGCAAAGGTTCAAAAACTGGAGACTGGTTCCCAGTGCTTTTACTCCGAGGATAGCGGGGATGCAGCAAGGGATCGCGCCTGGAGAAGAAGGGGGATGCAGGGACACTGACAGCTCCCATCACTCTCCAGGGTATCTCGGAGTGGTGGGAAAAAAAAGGGATAAAAACCATCCAGCGACCTCGCTGAAATTAGAAACTTAACAATAAACACGCTCCACATACAACCTGCCCATCTCTGTAGCCATGGAGACGGCTACAAATCTGTGTCAGCCGCAATCCGCTCTCCAGTTCCTAAAATTTAAATGGAAAAGGAGGGAGTGAGGGCTGGGAGGCGGGAGCGGGAAGGGGGAATTCCTCTGCACTGTTTGGCTTTGATGTGCATCACGTTTAAAGGCACAAGGGATTATCCGAGCCTGATGCAGGATAAAGCATCGACTGTGTAGCAGCTGATGTGTGCTGGCCACGTCTCCCTCCAGCAGAGCATCTCCCCAACCTCCGTAACAGCCGTGTCGAAATGTCTCGATGCCGGGGATGAACCCAACGTCACGGCGTTCCCAAGAGGCTAAAAAGCAGCAGCAGCATCCTGGAGGCAGCAGGCTGAGGCAGCGTCTCGGAGGGGATGGAAGGATGAGGAAAGCCAGGAAAGGAGCATCCAAGAGGTCTGTGCAGGGCTTTGGAGGACAAATGCCCAGGAAGGGGTTGGTGGTCTCTGTATAGCAAAATGGGCAGAGTCAGAGAGGAACTCCTGCTGCCAGCATGGCCGGAGAGACAATGAAGCAGGAAGGAGAAGGATGGGACCAGAGACTTGTTTCTCCTGGGCTTAGAGGTCACAGCTGGGATTTAGGGCATGAGCAACACACCTCTGCCAGTTCTGTCTGCAAAGCGGCAAAAATACCGATGTCTTGGACAAGACTTACAGCCTCTTGGACTTGTAAGCAGGTTCACAAATGAGCAGGAGTCCAAGAGGCTGTAACCAACAACTTCCATCCCCAACCACTCGATCCTCAACTCTGACAGTTACTAGGATTTGGGTAATTTTTACCCTTCTGCATTTCTTTTTATTTATTATTTGGGCTACTTTTGGTTGTTTTGCCTCATTTTTGCTACTATGCACCTCAATCCTATTTGTGCCACTACACAGAGTTGAAGGCTACATATCATGAGAAAAGGGCTGTGGGAACTAAAGGGCTGTGGGAAACTCAGCAGTATGAGGACAGATGAGAGGACTTTGAAACTCTTACAGCAATGAAATAATATTTAAGGCTACGCTGCCAATGCTAATTTATACAATGCTGTCCTCAAGCCACCCCGCGGTGAGTATAGATGATCCACTGAGTTACAAAGCAAGGAAAAGCTCAGGGCTCTTCTCAACCCTACGCCTCTGAAGACTCCTTGGGGGATGCTGTAGGGTTTCCCATCAAGGGCACTAGGGAAAGCTGGAGGTGCTTTCAGAGAGGTAAAAGAGACACGGACTATTCTGACCGGCTCCATTTGTTTTGAGGGCTCACCCACTGAATTATCCCCAGGTGACCAGGGCAGAAGCAGGGTGCAAGTTGAAGCCATGATGATGGAGAAAGAAAGTTCAGTTCCCATCAGTTTTTGTATGACTGGAGGCTGCTATTGGCCACAATATTCAGGATAAGTCACTGAAAGCAACCTAATTTGCCCCTGTGTTCATTCCCCGCTCCACCATATTCCCACTAATATTACAGGGAGATTTGGGATGGACAAGCTTGAGAAGCAAGAAGTTATCCAGCAGAGGAAGACACTTGGAAAACTCTCTCTTGGGCATGGGTGCAAAAGAGAAACACACCTTACAGCCACTGTAGTAACAGAATGACCTACAACTCCTAATTCATTAATCACTTCTATGGAATAAGCCTTATTCCAGCAGAGGTGAAATTACCCAGCTCACTGCGATGCACTGTCAAATAGGTTACCACTTGATTAAGGTCTAAAATGTGCGTGGAGGATTTATCGAAATGGTCTCATTTGCTGCAGTGCAATTAATTAGAGATACAGTCCCAGCCAGGTATATTTTTAATGCTATCTGAGCAGTCTTCAAAAAAAAAAAAAAAAGAGAAAGAGAAAGGAAGAAAAAAAGGACAGGTTTAACTCGTTTTAAATCACGAAATTAAATGCATCGGTGTAACTCCTCTTTCTAGAGCACAGAGGTTCTGCTGGTCCTTTCTAAGAAAAACCCTTCGGAAGGCAGTTTTGCTGAACCTTGGGTTTCCCCGTCAGTGAAGTGTAGCTGAAAGCAGCACTTGGACTGGACGGAAGAAAGTCAACACGAACACTGAAGTAGCCTGTTGAACAGAGATTTGTCAACGCCCCACCCTGACTAATTAGCAGGGCTCTACTTGTCATGTGCACCGCAGTAACTTCCCAATTAATTCGCTCCTATCTGCAAAGCCATCGAAAGAGGCGAAGCATTAAATATAGATGCTAAATAAAAGGGAATAAATAGCAACCCACACTTAGCTCTCCAGGTTTTCAAGCCCCGTCAGCGGGGACATTCACTCGCTGCCCAGAGCAGACTCCCTAACTAAGACCTGTAAGTGCATTATTAATTTTTCAGTAGCATCTACCAGACCTAATGAAGACTCAGTTTTGCTACACGTGAGGACTCTGCCCAGAAGCGCTTTAAAATCTCCAGCCTCGTGGCTGGTTAGGCTCACGGCTGATCTACACCCCAGCCGTAGGATGGTCCGGCCACACAGCAGTCCCCTTTGCAACGACAAGTCCTCCTGCTGCCCATTTTCATTTTCCCAAACTGGCTGCCCCTGCCAGGACATGGACATGGGATGAATCAGACAACCATCACCCACTCTGCCTCTCCTAATCTGGACTCTTCATGAAATGGTTTTAATTTTTACTCTTCTTGCTGCCAAGTAAAGACGGTTGCAGCACCAGGAGCAAACTAGAACCAGGGACCTCTCTACAGCCTCCACTGTATGTCTCTGCTGTGGCATCCACAACAGGGCAGTCACATCCAAACTACTTGTTGGGAATTGTCCCTGGTCCCACTGGGCATCCAAACAGGCAGTTGGGATGTGCCTAGGATTTCTTTGGGATGGCAATGCTAGTATAGACATGGTAAGGACATGATATATTGTCCACTGGAATGCATGACAGATGTCAACATATCCTGGGTTGTATCTACAGTCCAGGTTGAAGCCAGGCACTGGTGACCAGCAGAACCCTACGGAGCCACGCTTCCTTGATGAAGAGTCTTTGCAAACAGTTGTTTCTACATCACAAAGTCCTTGTTCTCATCCCACTGGCAATTATTAAAGAGAAAAAATAATCCTGTCATCATGGAGAGAAG
>NW_009649047.1:611047-627180 GCF_000708025.1 Charadrius vociferus | reverse complement strand
CAACCATACTGCAAGGACATTGCTGGAGATGTCCTCTTTCAGACTAACGTGGAGGTACACCTCGGAGCTGGATACCTCTTGCAAACAGCATGCTGCCAGCCTTCATTTTTAAAACTAAGAGGGAATTTCAGCATGAACGCAGGGGTCTGCAATGGTTGCACCTACAGCGAGAAGATAGCAGTAGATAGTTTAAGACACCTTAAATTCAGCCAGAAAAGTCACCTCCTTCCCTTGTGAATGGCTATTTTCCACAGCAGTCCACAGTTACAGGCTGACCTCCAGAGAAGGTATCAGCTTCCTGATATCCATCCCCAGAGTGCCTCTCCGGAGAAGAGAAGACTCTGGTGAGACCTTATAGCAGCTTTCCAGTATCTGAAGGGGGCCTACAAGAAAGCTGGAGAGGGACTTTTTACAGGGGCATGTAGTGATAGGACGAGGGGGAATGGCTTCAGACTATAAGAAGGGAGATTTAGAATAGATACTAGGAAGAAAATTTTCACTCTGAGGGTGGTGAGAAGCTGGAATGGGTTGCCCAGAGAAGTTGTGGAGGCCCCATCCCTGGAGGTGTTCAAGGCCAGGTTGGACGGGGCTTTGAGCAACCTGGTCTAGTGGGAGGTGTCCCTGCCCATGGCAGGGGGTTGGAACTACATGATCTTTTAGGTCCCTCAAACCAGGACAGATTCTATGATTCTCTCATGAAGGCCAATGGGTTGCCAAACTGGTCCATCCATCCCTCACTCACATCACCTGCTGTTATTTCATCACACGTGATGATCAGGGGGGCAGCGTTCAAAAAAATGTCCTCTTTGCATGTCACCCCACAACCTCCAGGTGTTGAGGAGATAGGCTTATAATCTGTGCAGTCAGCTGGCATGTTTCCTTGGTTTAGGATTACATCAATTATCCCTATTTTTAGGCTTGAGAGTAAAGTCCCGTAGTCCACAACAGAGGCAAACAACTCCCAAAGAAAAGGTATTAACATATCTTTATATTCCAGTCTTTGTTAAGCTCCATGAGGGATCCATCAAGAACCAGAAGCCTACCGATTTCCAAAACCTGGAGTATTTCCAGGATTCAGTTCTGCTCCAACCCAGCTGGGTTCTCCCCCCCCCCTCCCCTTCTTTTTCTTTCCTTGTTCTCTGTTATCCGCGGGAGTTCGTTTGCCTCAGAGTTCCCCCTTGTACTTCGTTGAGCTTGTGCCATTATTATCCTCCCTGCAGAAATTCTTGCATAGGAGGTTTAAAATGCCTGATGCATTTCTTCATTTGTGGCCGCATCCCCATTGCTATCAGCAGCCAGAAAACACAACATCTTACTAGAATTTTCTCTTTGATTAAGCCTGTAAGCTAATCACTGCCTTGCCAACCTGCCCCCAAGACTTGCCCCAAGACGCCTTGTGCAGATCTGATTTTTCAAGTCATTATAATTCATCCGCAAAAGTGTTGTGAACTCTGCGCTGGACACTGCGCGATACAGACCATTGCGATGCACGACCCGGGACACCATCAAGTAGAGCTTGAAAAACCTCTGAATGATGCTCTGGACCCTTCAGGTCCTCCTTTTTGACACAGCGGTACCAAGACGTGGGATTTGGGAGTGTGGCAGGGCGGGTTACGCAATCAGCTTCCTAAACTCGGATGTCAATGTCACCAGGAGCTTTCTCATGCCTTCACCTTTCCTCTGAGACATCATTTTGCCTTTCAAGGGCAAAAAGCAAACAAAAGAGGCTTTTGAGCTGTTCCACCACCCGGCTGTCCTTGCTTTGTTTCCCAAGCCTGTGTGACAGGATGGCTCACAGCAGAAACAGGACAGCGGCCGGTACACTTCAAGTGCTTTTGGACATCCACTCTAGAATGCTGCGTAGGTTGGGGGATGATGATGGGCGGCGAGAGCCTGCAAGCATTGTTATTTCCATTTTGAGACAAGCTGTGAAGTAGGACAGGAGAGCAGGAAGGTCGGTGGTTGGAAGTGGCCCGGGACACCTGCCTCAGGATGGGCCGAGTGACTCTCTGCAAGTCACTTTCTCTCGGCTAAACACGTGTAGAGGTGTGTTCAGTAGTAGAGGCATAACCTAAAGCAGTTTTCTTCTGGGATTGCACTCGACTGAATTCAGGACTGCGGGTTTTAAGTAAAGCAAGATTGCAGGTTCTCTAGGCTGCAGGGCAGCCCAAGATCCACCGCCGTGCTTTGCAACTCCACAGCCTCCGAGCACTGAAATGAAGAAGGGCTGGAGGGAACGGGTGGCACAAAACACAGCCAGGGTCAACAAATACGAGTTCTTCAACAAATACTT
Organism: Charadrius vociferus; assembly: GCF_000708025.1. Lineage (NCBI taxonomy): Eukaryota > Metazoa > Chordata > Aves > Charadriiformes > Charadriidae > Charadrius > Charadrius vociferus. Next base: position 624,887 of record NW_009649047.1, on the reverse strand, counting down.
GTGATAACTTAAAATGGGGAAGCAATGCTGAAATGGAGCACATGTTTCAGGGATCACATCCACTCAAAATAAATCTTTTTTTATTAAAGAAAAGGTCAATATATCCCTCCAATGGCAAACAATTTATATTACATGAAGAAGAAAGTTTGATACCACAGCAATGAGTACCACATGAGCAAGGAAGCAAGAGGACAGGTAGGGACAGACCCTGGGAAGCAGCTTTGCTGATGCCAGGGAATTGCCATGTGCAAGCCCCCCTGTCCCAATACGTCACACAAGGCCCTCTCCATGCTTGGGCCATCACAGCCTTGACATGAACTTCAGCTTGGGTCCTCAAGGCTATTCAGGAGCTCACTATCAAAGAGCGCTGGCTGCCTGAAAAAGTCACCCTTCACGCTCAAATTCCCAATTCTGCAAGTTCAGAGCAGTCTTCTCCCAGGTCTCCAGGCAGGACCTTCTTCTAGGAGATACTGTAACCGATGAGCCTCATCAAAAAGCTCATACGCTAAAGCACTATGCCATTAAGACCCCGCCTGTAAGCACAGGCAGTGGTTGCTATCACAGTGCTTGGGTAGGATTCATCTGAACCAAATGTGAATGTTTCCACCAAAGACATCCATCACTGAAAACATCCGTGGAGATGTGCCCGACACCAGGACAGCAGAGAAAGGCAGTGCCAGGGGTGGATGAAGCCACATGTGAGGCTGCAGAGGCGCATGACATCTCCTGTATTACATGACCCTGAACACGAATAATTCACCAAGTCACACTTAAGAGGGACAACTGCTGGCCCTTTCCCTCCTACCTCCAAAAATGTGTAGACGGAGTTATTTAACGCTGCTATAAAAATAACACCCAGACTGCCCTGCTGTGCCAGACAGAGCACAAACATCTCACAGGCAACAGATCTTGTCCCCAAAAACTTAGTAGGAGGTTAGCGGGTAGCTGAATGCTAGATCCATGTCCCAGGACCCAGGGAAATATCTTATCTTCTATGCAACGCTGATTCTCTCAGCAACATAGAAAAAGTTTTCCTGCCCACAAACCGACCCAAAAGAAACTTCTAGTGCAGGAAAGAGTAATGCCCAGCCTGGATTTTTGCACTCAAACGTGAATGATCACACACTGTACCTGAGCTCCATGAGTGACACTGTTAAATGGGAAATTAATAGATATTAAAAAAAATGCAAAACAGCCCTTTTAGCAGAAGCAATTCCTGGCGCAGATGGAAAGCGGAGGCTGCACCGTCGCTTGGCTGTCTCTACGCTCACGGCTCCTTTTGAATTCAGAGTTGGTAGAAAAACAGACTCCCACTCTGGGCTCGCTTCCTTCACATCTCGCCCTCGCTGCGAGGCTCGGCGGCAGTTCCCGAGGCACCGGCGGGTCTGCCCCGCACGCAGATAACGGGCTGCATGTGGTTCCCACGGGATGCTCCTGGCTTTCTCCCAAAACCCATGTTCCAGCGGTGGCACATCGCTCTGCCACCTAACCCGTCATGGGAGATGCTTTGTGGTTGTGGCTTCACTGAAGTGAGAAGATGTAATTCCTGAGAAGGGTCACAGCCCCACTGAACCGGGGGTGTCCGTGTCCAAGTCTCCTCTCCAGGCTCCTGCTGCAGCTGATGGAGATACCTGCATGCAGCCAGCGGAGGCTGCAGAGGTTTCCTTCCCTGGAGGTGACTCCTACGCGTGGGCGTAGGAGGAGATGAACACAGTCCCAGCCTGGCTGGCTGAGCACCTCTTTTCTATCCTTACCCGACCCCCACATTCACTCGCGGCTTGATCTATGGGAGGTTTCCCCAGCTGATCCACTCCTCGCCTGCCTGTCTGCTCTCCACCATGGAGATGCCTCATTCGGGACCACGGCACCACCTGGGTTTGCAGCAGGACAAACACGTAGCGTGCCAGTTGCGAGGGCAGGAGGGGCTTCATCACGTGTGATGTCAATTTTTCACTGAAAGCAAACATTTTGGTGTAGGAAAGCTGGGCACAAACACCTGAGCGCGGCAGTTCTTCTTGCGGCAAAAGCAACGGGCTCAGCAAAGGTGGGAGCGAGCTGAGCTCCCACGGGGTTTCACCGAGTGATGGGTCTCAAATTGCGTTAGCGAGTGATATCCTCCCCGGAGGCCTCAGAATCAGAAAATCCTGGGACTGATGGGGCCACATGGACTGAAATCCACCTGGCAGCTCACCGACATTTACGCTCGCTCTGAAATCGGCTCTGACTGTGGCGCGTTCCTGGAAGAGCTGCTGGAGCCTGGGGTCCACCTCTGCCTGCTCGTCTCCATGCTCCGAACCACGGTGCGATGAAGCATGTGCTTTCTTGTGCAATACTGGTGAAAATCTCCATGCCATTCTCTTACTCCAGAGGACAAAAACGTGCACCCATCAGGCTGCTGGCAAAATCTGAAGTCAGCTTGTCTGCCCATCGCCTCCCATTCAACTCCAAGCTCTTACAGGGGCACAGTCTGTTATCTCTTGCAAGCTCAGCTGGAGACGGCTAAGTCCTAACATAATCCAACATCTAATGAAGGAATCGGAGATGTTTCCAAGCTGTGAGCAGGACTTTGGAGCTGCTACTGCTCTCCTCCGAGAAGCTGAGCATCCCGACTCACCGCTGCCAGGTGGAGAGGAGCCCGGCTGCCACGGCTTGTCCTGCTCTTCGGCAGACAAGAAGTGGTTGAGGTTTACCACGAGCAGTGCAGTTGGGTCTGATGTACCATCTGGACAGCTGTCAGGCCTCTTCTCTTGGCAGCAAGAGACCATGTTGTTGTTTTTTTTTCACCAGTTCCAAGTCCCACATGCTCTCATGTCTTAATCTGCTTGACTAGAGCCGTGGCACAGTGAATTAGAGCAGCTGCACAAGACGACACCAGGAAATTTTCCTCTCCACCACCCTGGCCAGTCCTCGCTGTTAGTTCTCTTAGATGCCAGAAGCCTTTGAGAGTTTCACCCCAAGAATACGTGTTTATTTAATTTATTTGAAAAGGCAGCACGTGGAAAGCCAAGTGGTGGGGAACAGCTGTCTGGAATCAGGCTCTAGAAGTCCCCAAGCTGTGGCATGCATGGCAAGAGGTGCTTCAATCAGGGCCAAGCAGCTCCCCAAGCTGCTCTACACCCTTTGCAGCTCTTGGGCACAGCCAGGTGGACTCTGGGAACAGTACGTTTGGGATCCCTGAACTCTGGGAAGACTCCAACTATCGCCATGGCTAAGGAAGTAACATGAAGCTTCTTTGTCAAGGTGGATCACAGAGTTGGTGGCTTCCCGTGGTCCAGATAACTTCATGGCACCATCAGAAGGGACCACAGGTCTGGAGGCTATCTCAAAGCCCAGAGGTATTTTGCAGAGAGGAGCCTGCCTGTTTTTGAGGGGAGAGAAATCTTCCTGCCCACACACAAAGAAAAAGTGCTGCAGAACACTTTGAAAGCTGTTAAACTTCTCTCTAGGGAATTTCTCCCCAGGTTTGATTTTTTCCTTTTGAAAAGAAAAAGCGCGTTTTTGTGGCCATGGAATCACACGATGGGAATGTTCACACATCAAAAGGTTTCAAAAGTCACTTAAAAAGAGGGTTCATTTAACAACCACATTTTCAGTTTGCAGAGCAACTCATTTATAGTAAAGAAAGGGTGAATGCTTTACACAGAGCAAAAGACATCCACGGGAGAATAAGCTTCATGCAACAGAGGATGGGTGGACATAGAATCACAGAATGGTTTGTGTTGGAAGCGACCTTAAAGATCATCAAGTTCCAACCCCCCTGCCATGGGCAGGGACACCTCCCACCAGCCCAGGTTGCTCCAAGCCCCATCCAACCTGGCCTTGAACACCTCCAGGGATGGGGCAGCCACAGCTTCTCGGGGCAACCTGCCCCAGGGGCTCACCACCCTCACAGGAAAGGATTTCTTCCTAATACCTCATCTAAATCTCCCCTCTTTTTAAAACCATTCCCCCTCGTCCCATGGCTCCCCTCCCTGATCCAGTGTCCCTCCCCAGCTCTCCTGGAGCCCCTTTAGGCACTGGAAGGGGCTCTGAGGTCTCCCCTTTTTCGCCTTCTCTTCACCAGGCTGAACCCCCCCAACTCTCCCAGCCTGTCCTCCCAGCAGAGGGGCTCCAGCCCTCACAGCATCTCCGTGGCCTCCTCTGGCCCCGCTCCAACTCGCTCCAGGTCCTCCTTATGTTGGGGGCTACAGAGCTGGAGCTGGGCTGTCCCTCCTCTCCCTTTCACATCACCACAATGCCACAAACAGCTTTTTACAGGCAGAAACTCCAGCGTCACACATACCAAACACCATCGTGGCATACCACGCGTGCACCCAACGTAAGAGCAACTGCTCCCACCATCACTGCTCACCCTCCACAGGTCCCACAGTCCTCCCCCTGAACAATCAGCTCAAACCCTTCTCTGCAAACTCTTCCATTGCTCCTCCCGCCACAAAACCTCCTTGTCTCTTGAACCAATTACTCCATGCCGTTAAGGATTAGATCAGAGTAGACTCCTCTCGCTGAAAAAGACGCACCACCTTTTTGAAGTGTAAGTTTTTGCCGTAAACTTACCTTGAGCTCCTGGTGCTGTTAACTCAAGTGCTTCTTCACACAAATAATCTCTTTAGTCAAAAGTGAAGGGGTTTTTAAACTGATTTGACTGGTAGGGCTGAGGCTTGCAGAGGAACTGGAGGAAAACAGTCATCACTTCTACAAGCTCTGCTCTAGGCTGTGGAAAAGGCAAACGTCAACCCTACAGGGCCATTTCAAACTCCTGCAAGTATCTGCACTGTGCCCTCGCTGACAGCAGTGTTCAAGCCACGGGATCTTGGACTAGATGATCAGTGTAGGTCCCTTCCAACTGGAACTGTTCTATTCTAACATACAAATCCAGTTTCAGGTTACCTTGAACTGGGTCAAAATTTCCACAGCTCCCTCAGCCAAAGCACTGACCCAGCATGAACTCACCCCAATGGCCTGAATTTATGAACAAACACCACAGCCTGATGCCAGGTCCACCATCCTCCCATGGACACACAGTGCTGACAAAACTACTGCATGCTTGGCTAATCTGCCTGGACTAAGACATTTTTACAGTGACCACCATCTCTTGAGCTTGGTCAAGTGGAGAATGGCATCTCAAGCACAGATGACCCCCACGAGCTCTGCAGGAAGGCCAAGAAATATGATGCTGACCAAGTGAGGTCAGCTCTGTTCCCTCCTGGAAGATGCTCCCAGCTCAGTTTCCAAGGACCCAACCACCACCACCGTCAAGGGGTGATGCATTTTTGGCAAATTCCTACCAAATTGCAACAAGGTTTTTGGATGAGGCACAATCTCAGGAGATGCTGATGAGCATAGGACGGGGGCTAATGGCTGCAAAATTGACAAGGGAAGATTTAGATTAGATCTTAGGAAGAAATTTTTCACCCTGAGGGTGGTGAGCCCCTGGCGCAGGTTGCCCCGAGAAGCTGTGGCTGCCCCATCCCTGGAGGTGTTCAAGGCCAGGTTGGATGGGGCTTGGAGCAACCTGGGCTGGGGGGAGGGGTCCCTGCCCATGGCAGCTGGGGTGGACTAGATGACCTTTAAGGTCCCTTCCAACGTAAACCATTCTATGATTCTATGCTCAGGACAGCTCCAAAAGCCATGCACGCACTAAACTGAACCTCTGGAGCTCTTGCACCTCCCAGGGACTGGCGTGCTCCAGCCGCTGCTGCTGCAATTCCTGACGCACCATGTTTGCAGACCCACCTCTCCCCCCGTTAAAGCCAAGGAGTTGAGGCATTGCCGTTGGCAGAGGGACAGGGCACAGTACTGGGACAGTAACATCTTAAGCCACCACATCTGGACGTACCTGCCCTTTACCCGCAAGAGTCAAAGAAACCAGCACGTGGATGGGTAAGTTGCTTCTTATGAACATTTCCCAAACAGCCAAATTTTGTCCGGTACTGCCAGTTACCACTTTTATTGCATCTTAGATTTTCATTCTCCTGAGCCACACATGTGGCTCAAGACTGTGCGTAAGGAAACATATACGTATTTTAGCAGAATCAATGGGGAAACAGCCTCGATCCTGGCACCATGACTTCACCACATCCCTGTCCAGCTCATTTCAGGCAGCAGATCCAGCCTGAATCCCAACACCTACGTATGCTTCTACAAATGCTGTGTTTCTCATATAAGGTCTGGTATACGTGGCGTCTTGCTGTAGAGATCAGGCTATGCAGCTCAAAATGGCACAGGAGCTTATGAAGGGAATGATTGCACCTTAAAAGCGTGCGACTAACCACGAGAGTCATTCAGTTCAGAGAAGAGGCTGGTATTTAAGCTGCAGATGGAGAAAAATTATGTCAAGAGCATGGTTCAAACCACTGCTGTTTAAATAACCTCCTCCAGGCAGCTTTGGTAAACATAATGCCATAAAGGAGCCCTTCTGCTGCCCACGGAGAGACTCTGAAGTTGGCAGACGATAGCGATCGGTCATCTGGACTCTTCTGCTCGTGCTTCTTGACCACCCTGCTCACAAAAGGGTGACGCTCAGGGGGATGATCAGCGGTAACAAAGCCTGGCTGGTTCTCTTGATCCAGAAATACACTGCTGGAAACCCCAGAGAGGATTCCCCGCCAGCTCAGGGATGCCATGAATCAAAGGCTCAGGTCTTACACAAAACATGCAATGACCTTTAAGTGATGCTTCGCCCTCCCCTCCTATCGGTCCCTCTATTTCTCTTCCCAGTCACAGAATCCCGGAATGGTCAGGGTTGGAGGGAACTCTGGAGCTCCCCCAGTGCCACCCCCCGCCAGAGCAGGGGCACCTCCAGCAGTGGCACAGGATGGCGTCCAGGCGGGTTTGGGATGGCTCCAGAGGGGGAGACTCCCCCACCTCTCTGGGCAGCCTGTGCCAGTGCTCTGCCGCCCTCACAGCAGAGAAGTTCCTCCCCATGTTAAGATGGAGCTTCCTATGGTGAAGTTTGTGCCCATTACCTCTTGTTCTATCAGTCCTCAGCAGAAGGAGCAACATCCATGACCAGAAGCTCTGCAAGCAAACCTGGATGCGTGCCCTGGCCTCCCATAAAGCGCACCCTCACTCTCGTTACCTCCGGCATATCATCATTATTTTAATTGGCCAAACTTGTCTGCCTGAAATACCTTTACTTGATTACACTCGTTCCCCCGGGCGCCAGACGCGGCAGCCTGGTTTGGCAGGTACAAAGCTGAATTTACCAGCGGCCAACGCCAGCCTGAGCACCAGGCAGCCTCCTTCACTACAGACTCACTCGCTGGAGCTGTCTGAAGGTATTTCCCGTCGACCCGAAATTCCCTGTGGCCTGGAGTGATGCCGGAGAAGGGAGACGAGGGAAATCTTCAGACTCCGAGCCGTAAACACAGGCAGGTTAAACTACAGAGCTGAGGAGACTGTTTCACGCCTGCCCCGTCCGGGAGGTCTCCACCTTTGCCGCAAGTCATCCTTCACTAGGAACAGCCGGTGGGGATCTGGGAGACTCCTGAGCACACAACTCGCAGCGGCAACTCTTACCCGCCTTGATCTTCTCAAGTCAGAGCCCAAATTGAACTGGATTGAGTTGACCGATGCTATTCAAACATCTCCCCGCCTCATGCGCGCCCCACGTGCACAGCATACGGTTGGGTGCTCAGGGCAGGGAAACCTTCACAGTGCTGAGATGGTGCCTAAGGGATTGGAGGGGAGTTTAAGGGGGAGCGTTAAAAGCCCACGCAGGGGAAAACGTGGTTTAAAGTCCCGTAGGTTGGTCAACTCGTTATTTTATATTCGTAAAACTGAAGAGCAAAAGGGATGTCCATGATCGCTTCTGCAAATTACAGGGAGGTAGGACCCGCTCTTGGTGCTGCGGACGCATCCTTCATTCTGGAGCGTGTCCAGAGAAGGACAACAAAGCTGGTGAGGGGTCTGGAGAAAAAGTCTGGTGAGGAGCGGCTAAGGGAACTGGGGGTGTTCAACCTGGAGAAAAGGAGACTGAGGGGAGACCTTCTCGCTCTCTACAGTTCCCTGAAAGGAGGGGGTAGCGAGGGAGGGGTTGGTCTCTGCCCCCAAGAAACAAGCGATACGACAAGAAGAAACGGCCTCAAATTATACCAGGGGAAGTTTAGACTGGGTATTAGGAAAAATTTCCTCACCAAAAGGGTAGTCAAACATTGGAACAGGCTGCCCAGGGACGTGGTGGAGTCGCCATGCCTAGAGATATTTAAAAGAGGGGCAGACGTGATGCTGAGGGACATGGTTTAGTGGTGGTTTTGGCAGTGTTAGGTCGATGGTTGTACTTGATGATCTTAAAGGTCCCTTCCAACCCAGCCGATTCTACGATTCTACCCGCCGGTGCCTAACGAGGCTTCGGCACCTCTCAGGAGAGCATCAGTTATTACCAGGGCTCATTTTGGAGAATACAGTAGGGCAGATATCGGACAGTGCTGCACTGTTTCTGCCCTGTAAAACTGCACTTGGACAAGCAAACGCCAAAGGCTGTTCGTGCCTGCACCCTAAAAACCACGACAGAAGCCTCAGCTTAAAAAGGGCTTTTACACAGGCAAAATTTTCAACTTTTCTTCCCCGGGCAGGTGACTGTGGGCTGTTCAACGCGCTAAATGTGCCATAGGGAAGACTGAGCACCCCCTCAGCAGACATCAACTTCAAACTAGTGAGCCTAACCCCAGATTTTTAAATCCACACTAAGGGATGGAAATAACAGCATCCCAGTTTTTGAAAGCACTACGGCCTCACTCCCTTCCATAACTGAGGTAAACACCATGGTCAGCGTCTATTTTAGAGCGTATTATTCAGTTTTAATACCTTCCAAGACGGGTTTTCTTTCTTTTCAATTGCAACTTCACCTTTGGGATTAGTGATTTTATTTTACGATGGGATATTAAGAGTAGGCAGCCAGCCCGCCCTTTTTTTTTTTTTTTTTTTTTTTTTTGAAAAGCCAGTATTCAGAAGGAATAGATTAAATCATTAAATACACACAAGCACAGGAAACACTGGAAACTCTTAGCCATTATCCTATGAAGAGAATGCCAATGCAAACACTGTAATAAAATATTCTTCACTGAAATCAACACTAATTTTCCGAGGCAATCAAATCCATCCCCGTGATCCCTCCTCCTAGGGAAAACAGCCAGCACGGCTAAATTCAGATCTATGTGGCTCCATGCTTAAATTTGGCTCAGACACACTGCAAATCAATGACTCCAGAAATGTTTGCTAAGGAAAAATTCCCGACAGGCAACGTTTGCTACACCACGTGGCGCCTCTCCCGACATAGCAGCAAACAAGATGATGCCGTATCGATCTGGGGCTCCAGCAAGACTGAAACTTCAAGCTGCAAACTTGTTGAGGCCACCTTGATCACCGGTTGGTGATGGCTGCATATCGTCCAAGGGACCAGTCTCCAAAGAGAGCTCGGCCACGAGGAGCTCCTCCAAATGCTGATGCTCCACCAGCACCAAGTCTTTCACAATGTCTCCTCCTTCCTAGTCAACCCACAGAGGAGAAGGTAGATGTGCTGTTAGAAAGGGCTAGAGTAGGTCTCATCAATAACCCGGCCAGCATCAGAAGAGCAGGAGGAGAGGACACATGTCCTCCCCAAAACTTCATGCCCACAGGAGACTTCTATGAACGGTTTGGGTTGGAAGGGACCTTTAAAGGCCATCTAGTCCCACCCTCCTGCCATGAGCAGGGACATCTTCAACCAGATCAGGTTGCTCAGAGCCCTGTCCAACCTGGGCTGGAATGTTTCCAGGGATGGGGCATCCACCACCTTTCTGGGCAACCTGGGCTAGAACTGTCTTTCCCCAGCCATCTGCAAATTGTGGATTGCCCATGCCAAGGGCTGTGCTATATTTTCTCACACCACTTTCTCTTGTTTCCAGAAAGCTGTTGGTACTTCTCTTTGACGGCCCTTAAACCTTCTGTGGTAAGACAATGAATAATGTTCCAGCTAGGTATTATACGGTGGGTGCATACCCTCCATGACTTCTTTAGGGATCTTGTTGCATGCTGCATATAGGGGATTTTTAACATTTACAACTAAGAAATACTTAAATGCTCCTCCCTACTGTATGAAGAGTTACCCAAAGCCACAACAACCAACCAAACCCAAGACTTCTCTCTCTCAGACATGACCTGATAAAATTTTAATCAGGTAGGCTGCAAAACCCTGCTGCAGATCACAGTGATGTTACCAGTCTGGAGAGGACCGGTAGCCGTGAAGGCCGCTGGGCCCACGATCCACTCTGCCAACCTGGGTACTGTACAACAGACATTGCCAGGACCCATTCTCCAGTCACGGTGCACAGCCACAACCTACTGTAAAACATCATCTCTCCAAAAGAAAGTGGTTGCATCTAAAATGCCTGTTCGGAACGAACCCTGAAGCAGGTGAACTCTTGACCCACAACCAGGAACCATCTGGGTCAGTGCTAGCTGGCTCAGGCACCACAGCTTATATTCAGCTTCACGGAGGGGGGGGAACCCAAAACCTCAAGTGCTGTGTTCTCTGTGTCCTCTAAGCTGTCCTTGGCTTCATGCAGTAATACATCCTCCAGCACGGTTGAGGTCACATGCAGAACTCCCGTCCTTGTAAGGCTAATTTCTGCTCAGCGTCATCCAGGAAAAAAAAAAAAACCAACATACCGATGTTTCTCATATTCTCTGGAAGATGCCAGAAATGCCACTTTTCTTTTCACATTATAACACAGGAGTTGGGGTTCAGTGTGTTTCATTATGAGACCAAAACCCAGTTTATTTTAACATTAGCAAACGTGAAAGGACTTGCAAAAGTTAACAATTACGAGAAGCAACTACGCGTTTACCTCTAAGACAGAGAGATGCGCCAGGCAAGTAACAGCCTTTGCAATGGGACGTACTCTCTCGCTCTTTCACACCACCTCGAAAGCTCTATGTGTTTGTGGCAGAGCAGCTTTGGGATACTGCAGGTTTTATCCTAAACGTTCAGCTGCGTGGGACACCCAGGGGAAGAGACCAAAGATTTCACCCAACGTGGATCGAGTCAGGTGAAATCCTTCTTTTTCTGAGGTCATTGAGATCTTTGCTTTTCGATGGAGAGACATGACACTCCCTTTGCATGCCCTGTACACAGCTCGAACCTACTGAGGACTGCGGTGCCCATAGGTTAGTCCCTATAGCATATGCTGGAGAAGAGAGCAGCATGGCCTCATGGCCAACAGCTCCAAAACCATGGCACATCAGCATCGCCCCGCCGCATGGACGTACCAGCCCCATCAGACCACCACAGGAGTCCCCATACCGCTTTTACAACATATACCCAGGATTTTTACAGCTTGACACCCCAAAGTCCAACATAGCAGCGACGGGTGACAGTCTCTTGTCCGTGTGGCAAAAGCTGCATCCTCAGGCTCGGAAACAGCCAAGCATCTCCCGTAAATCCTTCCCCGTGACAGAGGCTGAATCATTTCTCCTTTCTGTATCCACGGCAGAGGATCAATTAACCTTTGCTATGGCTCCTGCTGTGAATCGCTTAAGAGGGGTAACAGTTAAACTGCTTCATAGGAAGTGGTCTTAAAAATGCCCTGCTCTGCATAAGATGAGAGAGCTTGCCACAGAGATGGGGGGAAAAAAAATATCAAGCATGTGAATTCAGCATCTTAGGGATTAATCCTAGGCCCAGAGCCAGGATAATTACTGCCAGAAGGAATAAAAGTAACATAAATATAGGTTAACGCACAAAGGATCCCGTTTGCAAGGTTTTATACATCACCAGCTCAAAAGCGGATTTGTAAATTTAATTATAGAAAGATTATAAAAGCAGGTAATACCCAAAGGGTCGTGAAAATAATTTCACTATAGTGATAAGAACAAAACAAAACAAAAATAACCCAAATATTTGAAATAAAGTAGGGCATCCGACAGATCTCTTGAAGACCTTCCGCAGGATCCGGACCAGACCGCTCGCCAGGGATGCACACGCGGCGTCTGGCTAAAGCAGTACCCACCACCATCTTCCAGAAATGTCATTTCCAAGGGAGAAGAGAGAATTTCACTCTGAGAGCCTGGAAATCCTCCAGCACTGACTTACTTAAAAACATCTGAGTTTTTTATAGAAGGTATTCCCACGGTGGCAGGAGCACGCGATGGTGTGGTCAAAGCCACGTTAGGATGGAGAAGGACACTTCCAAAGCCACCTTTTCTGCACGGGTGACGCGAAATCCCTGAATGCGCTGGTTCCCGTCAGGAGTAATGACATTTCTTTGCCAAGAACAGCTTCGGGGGAGAAGGACGGTTCATTAAACGTCATCGGGACAGATTTGGGTTCTACCCCACAACTGTGCTGAGCGAGCTGCTGCCAGTGAAGAAAATGGCAATAGCGTGGGCTATACTCAGCTCGGAAAAACAAGGATATTCCCCACCACCCAGGCTGCAAGAGCACATCCTTCCCACTGCCAAAAACTATCTGAAACGCATGTACATTTCCAAGTGTCTACACACACTAATTTACTGTAATATAGTTAATCCTATAGACGATTTGAAAAAAAAAAAATACATCTCAGTGTACACAGCATAATATTTAGTTTATCTGTTATATTTATCCTTTATCATCTTTCTGCTTGCCCTCTCTCCCTTCCAGAACCGCTGCAGGGCTTTTTTCCTTGCGGTGCTGTCTGTACTCTTTAAGAAAAATGAAATAATACTACAAGGTGCGTATACAGGGTGAAGGCACAGGGCAGGAACAGAGATGAGGGTTCAATTCCGGGATCTCTCAGGCTTCCCACTAAAATACAGCTACCCTCAGCAACTTGAAACTCTTGACTTATAAAACACGGTTTTGGTGTATAAACCTTTTTTTCTGACCTCTCCAGTGCTTTCTACTCCAGGAGGTGGTTCCTGGAACATCCCCGGGACTGGGCTGGGTGCTAACCTAACACGGCTCTGAACAAGCTTTTGTCAGTCCAGCAAAACACACCGTCGTTTTTAAATGCATCGCTTGCGTACTTAAAATAGATCATGTGCTTAACTGCTCTGCTGCTCTGCTACCGCGGTGCCCGGTGTGTGTAAGGAGAAAACGTTCCGACTGTGCTGCCAACACCAAACGCCTGTAAAAAGGCACTACAAAGGATCACAGACAAGTATTTTTTAAGCCTGAAAATACACATTTATTAGGAAGAAAACTTACGGTTTTACAAACTCATCATGCATAACGCAGTGCATTAAAAAAAAAAAAAAAAAGAACCTCAGGACTGACCATTTAAACCTTCCACTTTGCTGGAAAAGTTACATGACCCTCCTCTTTGCCTCGATTAACTATTTCTGCACACGTGGCTCTTTTAATCTTGTTTTCGTGCGCTACGATCCACACTGGACACTATAAGCCCTTTTGTACGTAAATACGTTCACCAGTTCGAAGACCTACACACAAGTCACAGTTGCTTGCAAGACTGGGGTTCAAATATGTATAGTTTGACTAATTGCATAGTGAGCCTATAAAACAGCACGAGCGAAAGCCATACACCAAATAGCGACATCACATGTATGGCACTGGATGAAATGGGATGCAATAATAGAAATGCAAATTGAATCTCAGTATCAAGTACATACCTCTAAATCAGAGGCTACGCCACACAACTGTTTCGCAGAAGTAGTTGTAAGAAGCCCTGGTCCTCCCCCTGGGATGTGTAAAACCGGATTAGACATGAACTTCAAAACCAGTACGATGCGGAATAATCCTGTGCTGTCTGAAAGGGATCAAAGCTAATTTCTCTAACTTGCTTCATCTTCTGCAGAGATTTCTGAACTCTGGATACACAGCAGGTTGGAAGTGAAAAACCTCTCTCTTTTATAAGGTTCAGCA
>NW_009649047.1:606901-611021 GCF_000708025.1 Charadrius vociferus | reverse complement strand
AACACTGCAGAGAGCAGAGTTCTTTTGAATGGGCTTTTATAAAGCAATCCTATAGCCGGGACAGCAACGAAGGAAAAGCATCATTACACAGGTTTGTCCACTTGGTTACTGGCAGGATGTCATCATCCAAATCCCATCACATCTGAGCTAAGTCCAGAAATCCCACAAAGCTTTTATTTTTACACACACACACACACACACATATATATATATATAAAATTTTATTTTTTAAATTATTTTTTTCCCCCCTAACCTAGCTCATGCAATCCCCGAAACACAGCTCACGACAACCCTCACATTGTCCTGGCAGAGACCGGCGAGTGCTCAGGCAGAGGATTTAGCGCTCTGCCAAACAGGGACAGACCGGAGCGCAGGAGGAAATTAAAAACACGCTTCAGTTCTCTGGCCGAGGGGTGAAATCCCGGCGATACCGAAGCCGGCAGCAAAGCTCCCCGCTGCGCCGCGTGGTGTTTGGGACCTCACCTGAGGCTTCGCAACCCTCAGCGTTGCGAGATCGCGCCGTTCCGGCAGATGCTGCTTCAGCCTCGCCTTGCTGAGCATGGGAGAGAGATTCTTCTCTGCCGTGTCGTTCACACCATAGCAGAAACCTTGCTAAAACCTCAGGCTAAGATGAGCTCCAGCTGACACAGCACTGCCGGGGAAGTAAATCCCCCGACATCCCAGTTTCTTTCGTGGGAAGTCGGCTTCTTTATTAAAAGAAGCTGCGTTCGCTCCACGCGGGTATCACGGTTTTCATGGCGCTTCCGAACAACTCCTCGGCCAAAGGTTCCCCCTTCCCTCTCCTTTTCTCTGTGGCAGCTCCTCCGGGTCTTCTTCTGCCCTGGGATGGTTTCATTTGCTCTGCGCACATACAGGGTTGTACGTGTTTATATACGTCCATACACCTCATCTGGATCTGCTACGCTGACTTATAATTACTGCAACTTCAAAAAACCCAACCAAATTCTATGAAACAACAACAACAACAACAAAATAATAAATCCACTCCTTCCCAACATCAAATGAAACACACAGATCCAAGCAGCGGCACATCTCACCACCCATAAAAACCTTTGAGACCTAAAAAAAAAAAAAAAAAAAAAAGAAAAGAATTAAATAAATAACAATGCTTAAACATTAACTAATCCTTTATCAACAAATTAAAGCTAAAACGGTGAAATAAAAATTAAAATAATGGTTTAGACCTACAGGAACTGAACCACGTGACAAAAAACTGCTTCTAAATAAAAGAGGAATTTCTTTCCACTTGGTGTACTCTCATGTTCCCATTTACTGGAGGAAAAAGTTCAGCAGAACTGAAGGAATATGGTATTTTCTCGATGAAATAAAACTTGGGAATTCTTGGCATCCCAACAATACTTGCAGGGGTTTGGCTTTATATTCAGCTGTACTATTTTTGTGTGGAATACAATGAAGTAGAGACGAGTTTCAGACCTGTCAGCAAGAAGCACAACTGTAAGAGACAACTCCTCCTGGAAAACGAGCTTATTTGCACCCAGAGCTGACATGTCCTTGGTGAGTGGGATCCAGACGCCCTCGTGTGTGGCATCCCCGTGACAGAGACCACCTCTCTCTACAGTATACCGCATTTAATCAACAAGACCCATAAGCCAGAGAGAGCGAAGCCAGAGATGAGAAGTCTTTCGAGGGTATTTCAGTGAAGAGAGGATTTTACCCGAAAAAAGGATTTTATTTTCTTTTTCCTTCTCCCCCTCTGTAAGGCTGCGGCAACAGAGTGCTCTCCTGGTGTTTCTGGGTGACTGGAAGTGGCACCTTGAACCATCAGCTGTTTTTACACGTGCTCTACTCGTGGCCATTCAGGCTGATGGCAGCGGCACCACACGGTACGGCTGTGGCCTCCCAGGGTTCCCGTCTCAGACTGCGGTGCGCTCTTCTTGTCAGCACGTAAAGCTCTCCACGTGGTGCCTCGACCCTGGCACACCCAAGGTGTTTAAGGCACCTGGGAACCATGGCTTTTGTGGAGATGGCATTGTACAGAAGAAAAAAATTAAATCCCTCCCTGCCACTGGCAAAGGTCTCCCTTGGCAAAGGCAGGATGCCAGCAGATGGCTTTGATCAAAGTAAATATTGACAAACGTACCCCTGCGAGGACTACTGGCCACATGGCCCAGATCCAGGACAAGGTGTCGCATGGGAATCAGCACACCAACTTCCCTTCCGCGTGGCCAACGCCGTCCTGCCGCAGCAGGGGCACCTTTGCAGCTCTCGGTGGGATATCGTAGCTTACGCACCCAGGGGAAGACCTTGCAAAGGCACCAGAGGACGTTCAGAGATCGGGTCCTGGTGATGTTCATCCCACCAAACGTCAGCTGTCAGAGGTGGGTAATCCAGTCAGAGCTGGAGATAACGGAGGGACAGGATCGCCAGGAGAGGACACATCATGGTGTCAATGCCTTTGACTGAGAGGGAGCCAAGACAAGTAGCTCAGACTGGGCACCTAACTTCTATGTAAATGAAGTCATCTGGAAAAAAAACACCCCAGGAGGGTAAAGTAACCACCCCAAAGGCTTTAGAAAAAGATACTGTTCAGGCAGGTGCAAATAGATTAGTGTAACTACACCTTAACTGGAACAGGAACGGGGATATCTAGTTTGGGATAAGACATCCTTCCGCAGCGTAGTTGTGCTGGTAAAAGGATACCGCTAACTAATGAACCCACAGGTACCCCAAAAGAAATAGTCTGCTCTCAAGTGTAAATCAACTCTTTCGCTGTCGTCTAAAAAATATCCTGGTGGATAAAAGGCACAAAAAAATGAAGTACAAAAAGGCTGGATCACATCAAACAATGATTAGCCATAAGCGGATACATTATATCACACACGTATCTTTGCTCTGTTAATTATTAATTTAAATGGACACATTTAAAAAGACAGATACTTATAATACAGATAAGCATTTTTTGTTAGAAGAGAGCAACATCCGTTACCGATAAGAAAGGAACAGCTACAGAGAAGAGCAGAATGAGGCATTTCATGCAAGGAGCATTTCAATAATAAGAAGAATATATAGAACAATAACCTGATAATGTACAGTTCTCTGGTACGGACAACAAAATTGTCATGTGCATATCCTTATACGCATTCAGCATGGCTCTTCTAAATTAATTCCTTTTTACAGACATCTTTTTTAAATCTTGAATTGCAAACTACCTAACATGATATCTTGCTGTCCTCCAGAATTGCAAGATTATTCAGTTTGAAAAGATTACTCTAGCAAGTATCGAGTAACACTACGCTAAAACACACGCACTCGATCTCTCAAACGAGTGCTGATTTAGATGCAACTCCAACCAGACACACATCTATCACTTCAAAATGTGAGGAAATTTCTTTCAAAAGCTTCACGCACACACCCCCTAAATAGATCTGGTGCCAAAACACAGCAAATACTCTCCGTGATAAACCCACTTTTTTTTTTGCTTCCTCCTCAAGTCCCAGCTTCAAGCAGTACTTGGGGATACTCTCAGACATGCACTCAACTATGAAGTGAAATATCAACCTAAGCACACGCCTATGTTGTTTCCTCCACTGTTGTTAATTTACAGATTAATTTCCTACATTTGCCAATTATTTGTCTATAGAAAACTTCATTATCATTCTTAGTCATGCAGGTTTTTGGTTGGTAAAATGCTGCCTAACGTGCTCCCAAAGCACTGGGGTTTGGAGGCGTTACAGGATACCCAGGACTGACTGATGGTCGCTGACTGACGAGAAGCTCAGCATGAGCCGGCAACGTGCGATCGCAGCCCAGAAGGCCACCGGATCCTGGGCTGCATCAGAAGAAGTGTGGCCAGCAGGGCGAGGGAGGGGGTTCTGCCCCTCTACTCCACTCTGGTGAGACCCCACCTGGAGTACTGCATCCAGCTCTGGAGTCCCCAACATAAGAAGGATGTGGACCTGCTGGAGCAGGGCCAGAGGAGGCCATGAAGATGATCAGAGGGCTGGAGCACCTCTCCTATGAAGAGAGGCTGAAAGAGTTGGGGCTGTTCAGCCTGGAGAAGAGAAGGCTCCGGGGAGACCTTATTGCCGCCTTCCAGTGCCTAAAGGGGCTACAGGAGAGCTGGGGAGGGACTTTTTAC
>NW_009649047.1:604061-606839 GCF_000708025.1 Charadrius vociferus | reverse complement strand
GTGGGAGGTGTCCCTGCCCAGGGCAGGGGGTTGGAACTGGATGATCTTTAAGGTCCCTTCCAACCTAAACCATTCTATGATTCTATGACTATATGCAAAAGCGAACCCCGCTGAAAAGTAAAGAGAAGCTGTGTAGAGAAGCAGTAGCTGTGTCTGAAGATAAAGAAACAGAAGAATGACAGCACAACAGAAGCCTTTCTTTTTCTCATTACCATTTTGTTGGAAGTTTTTCACTGCGACGACCTCCTACAGCACCTTCTATGATGAAATCAGATGATGTCAAAATAACCCCAGTTCAGCCTTAATGCTTCACAGCTTTCGCTTAAGCTAAAAATAAAGATACACATGGGTGATTATGAAATGGTAGACACAAGAAATTGAAAATAATGCATTGTTTCAGGACACGGGATTACCATGAATTGGAAAAAAAAAATGAAAAGACCAAAACGCTTTAATTTAATTGATGAATATAATGTATATAAATTAAAATATATATACATTGGAACAATAAATGGCTCATCAAAAACACATAATGGAAATAACAGGTAAAACAAAATGCATTATGTTTCTAACAGATGGTAGATAGAAATGAATAGAAATCTGCTTACAGGAACGGAAAACACGTTTGCCACAGTATATTCCTGATTTAGGATAAAGGCATTTTACCAGTTACACAGCTGCAATTAAGACGATCTCGGTCACAAACAACAGCATTGCGGGGGTGGGGGATTATTAGTGGCTTATTTGTCATACTGAATTACCTGTCGCCTGTGTGTGCAGAAGTACCGGCTTAAACATTCAAACGAATCGCCTCCAAGAAAAGTCATCTTTATTTTCATTGTCCCCAATTTCACGCCCAGGCCAGCAACGTGTACCGTATGCATGTCAGCACGCCGCGCCAGTTTGAGGAATCCACACTGACACGACAAGAACTAATCCTATTATTTCCTTAACGGCATCTGAATAGGCATTTTCCAAGTACTGCTTCTTATTGTAAGTTTAACCCATGTGTTAATTCTCTTACTGAGATCTCAAGCTGCTTTCTCTAGAATCGGGGATTTAGGGGAATAAAATCCCTTCTATTCAATTTCGTACTTAAGAGACAAACCTTTCAAAATGAAACGGGGGCTTGCAGACTGTTTGCCTTAAAAACATCGCTCCTCTTTCCAAGGCATTGGAAAATATCTCTAAAGCCCGTTTTAGCACATAGAAAATAAGTTTTTAGCACATCTCAAGTTTAAACCTGACAGCAGTTTGGGCAGCTGCCTTTAAATAAGAATCGCGATCGCAGAAATACACTGTGGAAAAGATTTTCCGAATGATTTTAATGACAATTCAATGAGCGAACAACTAAGCGGCGCTCCATTAGAGTGAATTATTTCCTCCGACTGCAATTCTCCTCCAATAAACCGCAATATTCAAAGGTGATCAAGTGGGGAAAGACTTGGGCAAAACAGACTCCCGGCAGTCACTTCCCTTGGCTGGAGAAATTTTTGAGCACGTCGTGCTCAGGGGAGTTTTCCTTTCTGTAATCAAATATTAAAATATGAAGCACAATGAAAACAAACATCTTACTCTATACGCACACACATACACACACTTTCAGTCCTTTCCAGCAAAGCCCCGACAGCAGATTTGCTGTGGGTACGCAGGAACTTATAGGTAGCAGATTAAATATTGATTAAAAATAAATCCAAATAATTAGGCTTAAATTTTAATACCCACGTACATTTCTCTATAATTCATCATGAACGGAATTTTATAAGGTTCCACGAAAGGCTCTGGGTTTAATTTTAATTATGCATTTATTACATAATTCACAAAATTCGGTAATGTGCAATGAGTCTCCCAACCATTCAAGTGAGTAACGAGATTTATCAGCCCAGTTTGTCACACAACAAACAGGATTCAGAGCAGTTATAAAGGCGGGTGATGAAAGATACATGGAGGGAGGGAAGAACCAGCAGCAGCTTTATTTCCATGTAATAATGCTAATAATATGCAAATAATTCCCCATCTTAATGAATACTTCAGATGAATGCCACGTTCAAAACGGAGATGGCATGCTGAAAGCTCGCAGTCAAAGAGGAAACACGGCAGCTCCGCCGCTGTGAGTTTTCAAAGCTCTTTTGAAGCCACGAGGTTACGACTGGCGGTACCCCTCAGCATCCGCCCATCCCCACCTGACCGAGATGATGCTGTCACATAGCAGAAGGTACTTAAGGTCTTCAAGCTCCTTTCGTCCTGTTTTTAAAGGGTGACAATGACATCAAAGCCACCTTAAAAACGTGGGTAATTTTCAAAATATGCAGGGGTCCACATGCACTTCTGGGGATCCAAACCTGGCTTCTGGAGCGTAGCTCTCAGGGTGCATATGAGAAGGTCTTCAACACCCAAACCTCCAGCAGACTGGGACTTGCTCGCCTAAATACTTCTGGTGACTTTTCAAATTTACATTTGGAAGTTTCTCCCAAATCTCTGCAATTATTAGAAGCGCGAGTCTTGCTGGCCTTCAACGAGCGTTTTAATTAACATTTTTTCTCCCCCTCCCCCAAGCTTTTGCAAAGGTCCCCCCTTTCAGCAGGTATCACCTCCTCTGGGACAATGGGCACATGCTCAAAAGTAGGTGATACCACCTATTATAACACCCTTGAACTACCACACTTTTGCATGCTGTTCTCTTCCCCAATTATTTTATCCTCAACCATCTTCTGGGAACTCAAATATTCAAGACTTCAGACTTGCAACTTGCTCCCAAAGCAAAACCACCCCGCCTGC
>NW_009649047.1:582817-604032 GCF_000708025.1 Charadrius vociferus | reverse complement strand
CATTTCATTCAGCTTCCCACATCCCCACGTGTCCTTTCCAATTTCCAGTCCATCTCCCCTTTCAGCAAACCCTTAGGAGAAGCACAAACCTTTGAGGTGCCTCCTCCATCTGCTCTCTAACACCCAATTCAAGGCTCAGGCTCAACGTCAAGTATTAGAGACACTCACAGACAACACGACATTGTGTCCTCCTTACAGCTGAGACCCTTCCTACTAATTTTCAAGTCAAGGGGACACCTTCCCCCTTGCCTTCAGCCATCACGTCTATCCATGAAGTGGTCCAAATTCACTCGCCTTCTTCATACGCCAAATACGCAAATTATCATCACTGCAAAGTCCCTTCTGAGTTTATCAGCAACATTAACCTTCAGAAGCATGTTTCTTCTCATACGTCCACAATTTCAAAGGCACTTCAGAAATAGAAAATCATTACTGCTCTGCTCCAGCTGGATGGTGGCCTCTTCACCCGCCACCGAGACAGCTTGAATCCCTGAGCAAGGAGGGGACTTTTGCTCCCACCTCTTCCAGAAATGCCGCTTTCTTATAATCGGAATTGACAACATTACAAAAATGCCTTTATCAAAGGATTAAAAAATATATAAACATACGTGGGGGGAGCAGTACTTTTTACTTCTTGATGTTCAGCATTTCAGGCTCACATTCTCCAGATGGTTTCTTGCAACTAGAGTCAGGTGTGCATATATACATTTCTTAAGTACAAACTGAGGGGTTTTTTTCCTCAGGTGATCACCACATACTGGCAGCTGAAGCTCTAAAAGGCAGAACAAATGCTCTCCCAAATAATAACATTCACACTTAGCAGCTCTGTCTTCCTGTACGGCTGCTGATTCAGCAATCCCACCCTCCACAACAGCCACCTGCACTGTTTTCTTTCCCCTTGTCCAAGGAAGGGCGTGATGAGCACAGATGACTTCTAAGGTTGCTACGTGGGTATCCCCTTTTGAAAATCCCAATATATATCTATTTTTATGCATGAATACACTTATGTATTAATTTTATATGTATATGTTGTCCAGAGAGGTTGTTGAGGCCCCATCCCTGGAGGGGTTCAAGGCCAGGCTGAACGTGGCCTTGGGCAACCTGATCTAGTTGGAGGTGTCCCTGTTTATAGCAAGGGGGTTGGAACTCGATGATCTTCAAGGTCCTTTCCAACCTAAACCATTCTATGATTCTATATATTTACACATATTTTATACATATCTCTCTATGTATTTATCTACATCTTTATCCCATTTTATATTTATTCACGTAAAGTTTAATCTGACACTGCAACTCCAGTCTGAAGTGCACAACATCATCTTCTGTTTCCCCTTAATAATTGCCTTTGCCACACTGCGGCTCGGAGGCAGCCGCACAGTAAAAGAACAAATTGGCATGTGTAAGCTTTGGTTGTCACCCAAATTGTTTTAATTTTTGCGATTGCTTTCTTACGGACAGGTAATTTGTCTGTCCGTGTTGCGTGTATGCCACGTGCGACACAGCATAAGCAATCTTAATTTGTGTTTCTAGAGATTTTCTAGAGATAGAGGGAAGAGACACTGAGTTCCCATGGAAGATACAGGCTTAAAATCAGCTGGAGCCCACAAAACATCACCCTGATGCTGAACGGGGGTGGTGGACCCACCTCTGCCCTTATCCTCGGGGAAAGATTAGAGTGTGAACCTCTCATTTCTTGGGCACCAAAGGATTCACGCAGAAGAGAGCCCTACAAATGACAGAAAAACCTTCCCCAGGTCTGCGATGCCCTCCTGGGGCGCAGAGCAGCCGACCGTGAGACACAAGCCCCCGGGACGCCAGGCTTCGTTAGGTCCGGCACTCACAGCACTGCTCATGAGACAGACAAACTGGAAGACAATAAAACAGACTTTTAGCACCCTCCTCCCTCCGAAATCCTCAGCTCCAACGCCATCATATGACTTCGCTGTGAAAACGCTGGCCCTTCAAGTATTTCCCTTATTTTGACCTCAAACGCAGAGGGTAATCTGCTGCTTTCACTGTGAGGTGGGACCAGCAAGGATGGGGTTTTTTTTCAACATCTGATGCAACATCAGCAGAGCTCCGCACTCACTGAACACACACTACACTTTCTGAACTAAAAAAACAACTCATTTCTCACCTTTCACTTAAAGGATGCCTTTAGACACTAGGCGATAGTGTCCTGTTCCCTGATATTTTCTGCAAAATATCAAAGTTGCTGCGGGAAAGAAGAAATCCTGAGCCAGGAAAGACCCACAGACTGTACTGCACCCACGGAAACGCATCATTTCTAAAATAAAGGTTGCAAATTAGACTGTCCTCATAACCCAGACAGTGACCAGCCTATCGGTCAGCAGAATTACTCAGGAAAGATACCGTCTAAGTCTGAAATAAGTTAAATTATGCTTTGTCGTTCCTCTTCCATCTATGTCATGGGCAACACAAGGGTGAAGAAGAGGTGGCAGCTTCAGCTGCCTCTGAGACAGTCTGCTCTGGGAAAAAACACAGCACTGCCAACCAGGGAATCAAGAAATTCTTCAAGGTCCAAAGTGATACCACAGATTTCCAATAACCCACAAAGACCCCAGTTCTTCCCCAAATCACCGTTGAGTAGATCCAAGCACGCAAAGGAAAAGAAGCAAGAACAAGTCTTGTGGCAGGTCTTGAAGGGACCGTTTCAACCCGTTCATTGATTATAGAACCCAAATAAAACAGAGGAAGGAAAATGGACAAATAAGCAACCAGAAGAGCTCGTCTAAGTTACCAGGCGGGAGAACATCACTTAATAAGGCAGTTTTGTGGGCAGCACTAGAGCTGGAAACCTTTACTCTGGCCTCTACGATCACCACTCGAAGCACTCTGTTGACACGACAGAACATGGCTCAATTTCAAGCACCGTTGAGGTTGAGTAATTTCAAACATCTTTTAATGTTTGTAGATAGTCCAGAGGGAAGTTGGCTGAAAAGATCTCCAAGGCAGCCCACGTGAAAATAGATACAAACCCCTTCAAATCATTGGAGTGCCAGGCAGGAGGGAGGAACAGAGACTGAAGAGGGAAAGGGGGAAAGGTGAAGATCCAGACTTCCAACTAAACTGCTTGAAGCATTTATTTATGTCCAGTGCCTCCACTGCAAGTTTATAGCATGCCTTGGGGAGCGGTAACAGACCAATTCCATCAACCCAGATTGGTACTGCAAAAGTAAGATTTTAAGTGTCATCCCTAGTCTTCTTTCATCTCACGGTATGAATACTCACTTTAGAGGGAGGTCATTCTCCTGTTTTCTTCTGGGCAGCACAAACGCTGCGTGAGAAATCAGTAAGATGTTAATGCAGCTGGACTTAACCAGAAAAATACACACCGAGGCACTGCTGTTTTTAATGAAAGTCTGGGAAAGACTGCTGATAAACCTGGGTTAGAAACAAAGCATGTCGGGGTAAACAGGCAGATTCATCTACAGAACTTCCCCTAAAGTCAAGAGGACAATGGAGAGCCCTTTAATAGTCTTAATTAAATTTACAAGGGACAAAATTAACTGCTCACTGTTAGTATTACAGCATCTTTTGGAGGGTGATCCAGCAGGAGGATTACCTTGTGCTGAGTGGTGGTCAAGTGTGTTAGAAAGACATTTGGGGAAAGATGTGGGGAAAGGGAGGCATGGGAATGTAAGGACCTCCAGCATAACAGCATCTTCTAAATCAAATTCGTGCCTCAAATCATTTTTTTTGGATAACCAAAAATAACCTGAGAGGAGCAAAAAGACCTTCCAGATACTACTGGTTGCTGAACCCCTCAATTATTAAATTTTTTTCTCCAGTTCATGGGCATCACCTTGCTGCCGAGGTCAAGCCAGCAGCCCAGCAAGGAATTTCAGGATAACAAACACTAATAACAGAACAGCACTTACAGTTTTGTGTTTTTGGTTATTTTTTTGTCACTCATATCATGAGGAAATCCATCTCGACAACTTCCAGGGAAACGCAACGTGAGTTCCCCGCACCTACTTCTGGATGCCCTATTAAAAAAAACAGGGCTCCCCTGTAAAGTTGTCTGTGAATGCCACCAACTCATCGCTCCCACTCTGGCTGGTGCCCCTGAAGTGAGCCAAGCAGTAAAGGATGCTGTGGAGAACGGCAACACATACAGGGCAACACACTGGCGCTACACAATCTGGGGGTAAAAGCTACTCAAATCTTGCTGACATCTCTGGTCTCTTACTGTCCTCGTGACTCGGTGCACAAACTGGATTACCCACCGCTCCAGCAGCCGGCTCCTCCGGACAGGAGAATTTAAGTCTGGCAGAAGGGGAAAGCAACAAGGGCCAGGAACGGCCCAGAAACCCCGAGCCATGCACAGAGCATAGAGATGATGGATGCAGACTCTTCAGTGTTCCTCTGGATGAGCAGAAAGCTTCTACTTCTGCTTCCTGAGGCTTTCTATTAGCGCTTAGCGGCGGTAATGCTCTCAGAAGGTAAAACAAATGTACATGTTAATGAACCCATACCCACACCACTTCTGTCATGTATGGAGACGGCTCCATTTTTATGGTGGGAAAAAAAACCCGCACCAGGACCATCAGACTTGCTTTAGAGCCAGAGACAGGGACAACTGTGCAGTTTCAACCCACTCCTTTGGACAGCTGGTCTGCAGATCTCCCTACTTCGGACATCTCTCATTGCATCTACTGCTTCTGAGCGCCTCTGACAGTATCATTCTTAGAGTTTCAAAGGAAAGCAAAGTTAAATCCTTCCTACCCATTCGCAGCAACGTAATCACCACGCTTTCATCGGGAGACGATTCATCCCCGTTTATAGATCCACAGGGCCACCCCAAATGGGATCAGGATGGTTTACCTTTTTCCCCTAAGTTAAAACCACTCTCCCAGCACCCTACAACACTAAGTTTTATGGGTATACCACAGGTGAAGAATGAAAAAGGGTGTGCGTGACAGCAAAAGCCCCCTCCCTCTGCTGATACCTAAATACTGACGCCAAAACCGTTTCCTAAAGGAAGATTTTCCTCGACGCAGGCAGACAGAGCACAAGCTACTCCCCCAAACCCTTATTAGAGAATCACACAGAATCACAGAATTTTCAGAGTTGGAAGGGACCTCTAGAGATCATCTAGTCCAACACCCCTGCTAAAGCAGGATTGCCCAGAGCACATCCCTCAGGACTGCATCCAGGCGGGTCTTGAAAACCTCCAGAGAAGGGGACTCCACCCCCTCCCTGGGCCTCTGCCACTGCTCTGTCACCCCAACCCTAAAGAAGGGTTTCCGTCTGTTGGAACGGAACTTCCTCTGTTCCAACTTGCCCCCATCGCCCCTCGTCCTGTCACTGGGAACCACCAAGAAGAGTCTGGCTCCATCCTCCTTCAACCCACCCTTTAGATATTTGTAAGTAGTAATAAGGTCTCCCCTCAGCCTTCTTTTCTCCAGGCTCAAGAGTCCCAGCGCTCTCAGCCTTTCTTCATACGGGAGATGCTCCAATCCCTCAATCATCTTGGTTGCCCTTCGCTGGACTCTCTCCAGCAGTTCCCTGTCCCTCTTGAACTGGGGAGCCCAAAACTGGACCCAGTATTCCAGTTGTGGCCTCACCAGTGCCGAGCAGAGGGGGAGAATGACCTCCCTCGACCTACTAGACACACTCTTCCCTATGCAGCCCAGGATGCCATTGGTCACTTGCCACATTGGGCATTAATTTGCCACTTGCTCATACCCAGCAAAGGTGAAGGGCAAATCAGCACCTCTGTGGTTTTGTGACCAATGCCGTAGATCTCCTAGCCAGACAGACTGCAAGTGCTGCCCTGCTGGGACACCGCGCTCCACGTCAACACCACGCTACGAGGATGATGGTCCCAGCATTAGCTGTGTGAGCGCTACCAATAAATAGCTATTTTTCAAGCCCGATTTCTCCAGCTCCCATCGTTTCCCATTTTGATGCAGATTCTGACCATGAGCAAACTCATCAACACCCAGCTAACTTTCTCCAACCAGCCCAGACGCCACATGTGTTCATACAAGACCGCAAGATACGGATTTTTCCCTCAAAAAATGGGGAGCGTCAACATTTTTCTATCACTCTTCCGGGGCAAAAGTGACCCGTTGGTGGCTGAGAGGAAAAGATGCCACCGTGCAGCACAACCACCCCATGCGGCAGCTGCTCTGACAGCTGTGACAGCATCCTCCAAGCACCCAAAATGTCCTCCTGCGTTGCTGCTGAAGCCTTTCCTTGAAAAAAAACCCAGCAGTTTGTCTTTAAATCGGGATGGCAGAATTCACTTCTCTTGCCCCACCGAGGACCCAAGATGCCAGCAAAACACTTTATCCTGCGCTCACGTAGCCCCAGTTGTCAGCGCGCTTAAAATCAAGGTGTGCTTGACGGTTTTGTTGAGCAGGACCGACCTGAAGTCCCATCCTTCACCAAATTTAACGAGGGCTCCGCGTCGTCAGGCCACGGTGAAGTCGCAGATCAGTCTGGCAGGCGGAAAAGCAGTTTTTAAATGCGTTGTTAGGGTCGACATCGCTGGGAGAGAAGAAGAGGGTCCCTTAGACGTTCAGGCAGTGTTGGGTTCTGCAGCAACTCAGGCAATTGCCTGCATGTAAAGTAGTCTCAACTGAATTTCACTAATTCCTTCAAAGGCTCTCTTACAATCATCTCCACAGATTATACGGTAAATACGCCTTAAGAAAGCACTCTCTAACCCCCAACAAGGCTATTCAAAAAATCAGGCTTAACCAGTTGACCTCTGATTAGATTCAGCATTTCACCCATCTGTCTCCAATACACCAATTTCAGCCTCAAAGCGACACTTCCTTCAGGTGTTCCAACTGGGTGTGAATAATTACAAGGCTATTCAATGCCTTAAATGAACTGGTGGCATGAAAGCATCCCAACCCTTCTAAAAAAGCTCAGCAAGGGCCATGAATTTTATACCCCTCCCAAAAGTCACCGCATCCCAGGTATGAGACGTTCAAGCAGTATTTCTGCTCTCAAGTTGCTACAGCCTCAGCTGATAAATCAGGACCACCCCATCAGGATCTGGCCCGCTGTGTGCAAGTCTAACACTTGCACTAGATTAGCCCAAATGATACGCGATGAATACAGATCCTTAAATTTTAATTCACTCCCACGTGATGACTTCAATAAGAAACCTTTCCAGTAACTCCGCATTTTGTAGTGACAGTGTTTACAAAATTTGGGAACTGTGAATAAAACGGGAATCGCTCAACAACACCTTTCATTAAATACAGCAGCCTACAAAATAAGCGAAATTTGACACACACTAAAAATTAGTGAATTGTTGGCTCAATGGCTCCTCCAGGGGTAAAAGTGCTGGCATCCCTCCTCCAGCTCCTTCGTACCCTCCTTCTTCCTTGACACCTCCGTAGCTATTCCCTCTGTAGAGCGTGGGCTGCAGGAGAACTGGAATCATCCATCAGCGAACTTGAGGGTTATCTCAAACCTACTGGGGTACCACAAACTTCTCCTTTTGCCCTTCTGTCCCAGGTTATCTTTAAGGCTCACCCACCTTGAATTGCAGCCAGCAGTTCATTTTGCCACCAAACATGTAAAAGGAGCTGGCACGTAAATGATTTTTCGATGATGAGCTTATTTTTAAGTGTTGGTTAAGCTTATTTTGTTGGGGGCCAGGTGCCAATGCCCAGTGAGGTTGTGTGCATCGCACAGGGCAGCCGTTCACGACATTGCCACCCTCCGGATGGCTGTAGACACAGAGACTAATTCCAGCTGCCCTCTGACTCTAAAAATGGTGGTTCACCCTTTCCAGCCCGGTATTTGTGCTATTTAACGTCTAATATAGACACTGCAAGCAGCTTTTGCATTTGAAGGCCTTCCACTGAGTGCAAATCACACATTAGGTCTCTTTAGGACAAAATCTGTCTCAGTGCATTTGAAAGCACCCAGTGAGATCCAGATCCTAGCAGGGGCCCGGAGATTTTTTCAATTACAAAACCACACAAATACTCCTTAAAGAAAGGGGAAAATGGAGCAGGAGCCTGCAAATGGATGCAGCTTTGTTAGAAACAGGGAGGTGGGGGGGGGGAAATCACAGGAAGAGGAAACCACAGAACACCAATTTGGAAAACAAAAGACATGTAAGAGGTTGATTACGGCCTTGATTAGCAATCTCCCCCCCCCTCCTTCCCCCGCTCAGGGCTGGAGCAAAAAGAGCATGGGTGAGCAAAGCCATCCCCGGGAAGAGTTGAAGGAAGGTAGGTGCTGCGACACTTTGCTGCTTTCCAAGGGAGGTGAGCTACAGGGGCTCTTCACACATCCGTTATCCATGAGGAGAGAGCGCAGAGCATCCTCTTGCCCGTGGAAATGAATCTTGGCTCAGGAGCGAGACAGCACAGTTAGAGTGGAGGAAGCGCCTACATCCAATTACACTGCCTTAATGAGACTAAGAATAGATGAATATTTTATCGGTTTTCACCCTGAATATTTGGAGGGTTTTTCATTTCAGAAGAAAAGGAGGATGGAAATTCACGGCAATGGCACAATGAGGCATCCAGCTGGTTCAAAAAGAGGTGCGGACCTGGTCTTGCACCTCCGCATCCCCACGACGTAGACCATGGACACAGCAAACCATGTGAGATGTCACCCCTCAGCCTGAGGCCATCCTCTGTCACCAGCAGTATAAGGTCAGCCGCAATTTTGAGATACCTTCTTTTGGGGAGGATGGGACATAGGGGTATTGGGTGCAGCTGTAGGCATCGCCTGGGTTTATGCAACAAAATTCTCTGTTTGTGCTCACAATCTGTCCTCCTGCAAAGAAACCAGGTGAGACCCCACCTGGAGTACTGCGTCCAGCTCCGGAGACTCCAACATAAGAAAGACATGGACCTGTTGGAGCGGGTCCAGAGGAGGGCCACGAAGATGATCAGAGGGATAGAGCAGCTCTCCTATGAAGACAGGCTGAGAGAGTTGGGGGTGTTCAGCCTGGAGAAGAGAAGGCTCCATGGAGACCTTAGAGAGGCCTTCCAGTACCTAAAGGGTGCTTTACAGGAAGGATGGGGAGGGACTGTTTATCAGGGAGTGTAGTGATAGGATGAGGGGTAGTGGCTTCAAACTGGAAGAAGGTAGATTTAGATTAGATATTAGGAAGAAATCTTTCACCCTGGGGGTGGTGAGGCATGGGCCCAAGTTACCCAGAGAAGCTGTGGCTGCCCCATCCCTGGAGGTGTTGAAGGCCAGGTTGGATGGGGTTTGGAGCAACCTGGTCCAGTGGAAGGTGTCCCTGCCCAGGGCAGGGGGGTTGGAACTTGATGATCTTCAATGACCCTTCCAACCTAAACCATTCTATGATTCTATGATACAACGGAGCATCCACCCCTTTCTGCAGAAGGATGTAGCAGTAACGGCTCAATACGCTCCTTTGTACACCCACTGATGGGGATCTTTTACTGACAGCTCTCCCTACAGGGTGGTAGGGCATATCCATGGCTAAGACTTGTCCATAGCAATCGAATTGGGAGCATGTACCGGTTTACCTGATCTCCCTGGGCAAAATTCTCTCCCTCCTTCTTGAATTAAATCTAAGCATGAACACAAAGTGGCTGCATTTGTGTCGTGATACATGAAAGCGTCTGTAAAGCATTTTAGGATCCTTCAGGAAAAATGCTAAATATCTTTTCTATAATTCAATGTATGTTAATATATTCACCACAGATTTCAATTCTCCCATTGCACAGGAAAAACCAAGAAAATCAGTGCTTGCTGAAATGTTATGGTGCCAAGGGATGGAAATGGTCCAGGGTCTTAGAAAATTCAACCCAGTTTTGTAGGGGGTGCAGTGAAAGATCCCATCACAACACAGGCACAGAGCCTGCACGGGGCAGGATACGGAGCGAGCTCTGCACTCAAGCACG
This sequence comes from Charadrius vociferus, assembly GCF_000708025.1. Classification (NCBI taxonomy): domain Eukaryota; kingdom Metazoa; phylum Chordata; class Aves; order Charadriiformes; family Charadriidae; genus Charadrius; species Charadrius vociferus. The sequence goes on along the minus strand of NW_009649047.1, from coordinate 594,148 downwards.
GATGCTCTTTCACATTTCTGTGGTTGCCAAGACCAAAACCAAAGCCTTCCTCAGTCCTCATACAGCCACAGGGCCCTGGTCCTGCTTCATGCCTCTGCCGCTTGCCAGGCGGAGAGACAGATTAAGCATTCTTCTTGCTTATTTTTCACTGTGTCCTCTTCTAAAAAGCTGTACCTGAGGTGCTTATATCCACCAGCAGCTTTCGCCTGGCATGACCTCACGAGGACAGGGCTTCAGACCACAAAGCAAGAGCACTTGCCCTCATTTTCCATAAACACACGCCATTAATTGCTACTTCTTCTGGACTGTAAGGTATTTTTGCTTGAAGCTCAGAGCAACTCTGCGCACGTTAACTGCCCTCCATTGTTCCCGCTCTTCAGCGTACGCACGAACAAGAGAACCCACTGCTTTTCCAGTGTGCTCAAACATAAAGACTCTAAGCAACATCATACGTTTTAACAGACTTAGTGCTATTTTAGTATGTGCTAAATTAGAGGAGTGTTTGAAACGCACCCACCTCAGTAATCAGTGCTCACACACCACCTGCTTTTACACCTTGAGAAAAGAACAAAAATCACTGCCGCAGCGTGTTGCACATGGGAACACTCTCCTCTACAGCTCCCCTTCCATTTTCCCCAAGTCCCTGGCAAAAGCTCCGCAATTCCTTTTCTCCCCCAGCATCCTTGGTTTCTCAGTGACCATTTAAGCAAGTCACTTGTGGACCCCAGCCCCTGTTTCAAACCTCCTCCTGCTTTGCTGTGGTGCTACCGATAATACATCTCAGCCTGACAGCCGGAGCGACCTCGAGTGCCGTAGCAGGAGGGGCAGGAGAAGCACTTTAAAGTATTATTCTCCAGCAGCGAAGCACCCTTTCCTCCCGCCTCCAGCAACAGCAACCCTTCCGTTCCTTTGGTTTCTAACAATATCCTCCTCCTGCCGCAGAGTTACAAAAGGCCCGACCTTAAAATCAGCTCTTAAAACAACCGTCAGCAGTTTTTAAAGCCCGTTAAGTACCACACTGGAAGGAGAAGGGGAACCAACTCGCCCCGGAGGCAAACTCCAGTTCAGCTTCGCTTAGCCATAGAAACTAAAATATGAAAAAAAATAATAATTACGGGTGGACATCGACAAGCCTGAGAGTTGGTGTGTCGCAGGACGGCAAAGCACAGGGTTTGCTAGCAGATGGACCATCACAGCACACCCTCTTGATATACAGCAAATTGAATAAGACAGAGGATCTCCAGTTGCTCCGTGGAAGGACAGCGGGCGCTGGCAAAACCCTGCTTCGACCCTCTGTCATCTGGGGAGAAGGAAGAAGAGGACGTGTCTGCTAATTACAGGGCACAACACTGCGAGTCCGACCTGGAGAGGCTCCAGGAGCTCTGAAACGCACCGCTTAGTTCTAAACCTCTGGAGATCCTGGCAGATCCTTGCCTGTAGAAACACCAGCAGGTGTCACAGGAACTGGGTGCAATTGTTAAAAAGTCTTCGAAGAGGGCACCACGCTCGGCTAGAAGACGTTGGACCAGCCTAAGGTAACGATGCACATCTGCAACAGGGCTGCGGCGCATCAGCGGGAAGCGGGTACGCAAAAGCATACGCCGTGTCCGCTGTGCTCGGAAGCGGAGAGAGGATCTGTACGTGTGCCATCGACAACACATCGAGGATTTATTTAATTTTAATACGTTCACTGGTGCGGATCCAGCGATAGTCCTCTGACCTTCACTTTCTCATTGCCCAAGCGTGTATTTCACAGACCAACATATTAGGTACCTCCAGGTAACGAAAGCACATTTATAATCTGATAAACTGCTATCCCTAGCTAGGCTCAGATGAACAATTTAAGAATTCTAGTGTTACCATTATTATTATTTTTTTATTCAAATAGAAGATTAAAACAAGAAATCATTGTCTACTCCTTTTTTTTTTTTCCTCAGGCACTGGTGCATGTTGCACAGAGTTCGACAGGTACGGAATTGAGAGTTTGAAAACACAAATCTCTGAGAAAACTGAGAAACCTGCTTAAGAAATATGGTAGGGTTACAACATTTTAACATCTGGTTACTTTTCAATGCTACTCTCAGAAAATGTTTGTAAAACGGCCATTCAGGATCCCATCTTTATTATCTCAATGCCATCAACGCCAGGCAGATTTTGCCTCTTAATAAATGCAGAGTAATATTCAGATGTGTTACGAGTTTCAAGAATGGAAAGCCATTTCAATGTTAAGAGCCTCAAGAAGCAATAAATCATAACTTTTCAAAACTGAGTTGTTTTTGACTCCAGTATTACTGAGCTAAATTACTTGTACCATTACAGAAAAGTAATTCCGTGTGTGAGAAACGAGCAGCAGCACTTTGGTGATAAGGACAGAGAGATATTTGTACTAACGAGGAAACATAAGCTCCATTTTAGAGCAGACTCGCTGCAGCCGTAACTCTGGAACCGTTAGCAATGTGTCCTCGGCTCTCTCCAGGGACCAACTCGGTACCACCACCACATACTTCTCCGGAGTGATGAAAGCACATTATAGGCTGATAAAAGGCAATCCGTGGTATTTCTTACAGGCCTCCAAAGATGAGCAATTGATTAAAAAGAGCTTTTCGGGAACCTGGCAAAAACAAAACCTCCTGAACACCTCGCACCAAATCCATCTTCCCTTAAATAAATTCCTAGAGCCGTTGCGACAAAGTCGCTCTTCCCTAATTGCCGCTGTTTCGCATTTGCAAATTACAAGTGGTAATGCCTCTCCGCTTGTCAGCAAAGATTTATCAATCCACTCCTGTGCCGAAAGGTCACACGAGTAAATCCGAGTGCAAGCGGTTTGTGCAGGAACCCCTCCTCTCCGCCTGAGCTGCCCCATTGATAACAGCGCACAAAACCAGGATGACATAACACGTAACGAAACAGCCTAAACAATTCAAAATAAAACTATAATTATGAAAGTAAAAGAACCAAGCAGCTCTGAGATGTAATGAGCCGAGCCTTGCTTTTCTTATCCGCCATTCACTTATTCGCAACAGGTCTCCCAGGCACTACTGTGAATTAAGAGTAATAAAGAGATGCTCCAGGGTTTGGTTAAAGGCTACAGCATCCAGCTGTGCATCCTTCATTAGAACAAAACAAAACCACCAGAAGAAAACCGAGGGTCTGATTCTCACTTACCACTTTAAACCACTCTGGCAGTGTAAACGTGAGAATAAATTATACCCACACCTCCTCTAACAGCGGCGTAAATGAGCTGTAGTGTAAACGACGATCCAGCTGAAGACTTCAAGTTAAGAACTAAAGGAAACACGGAATCCAGATGTTTTGTTGTCTCGTGCCTTGTGCAAACGCTGCTTTCCGTGTGCGGCCGCGTTGTTCACTTCTACTTTGAACAGTACCTGGGAGCTGCAGCGTCATGTGAGGCACTGCAAAAACTAGACATGGAAACGGACAATATATGAACCGTCCAAACACCCCTTTAACTGTCTCTGCACCTTCACTGGTGTAAAAATCTCCCTCCTGGTCTACCTGCTGCTGTAAAGCTCTCCTGTTCACCCACACAGCCAAGAAAAGCTTAAGCCAAGCCCCTCGGTGTGAAATTGGGTGAAAGCAGCTAAATCGGCCAAGCCAAGTGAAATAACCAGGCCTCGCGTCGTGTGCGAGGAACCCTGCTCCTTACCGGCGTATCCTTATTCATCGCGGGTCACACCACTTGATTTCAGGCACATTATTCCTTTGGCTTCAGGAGGGACTCTGCAGATGGAGTGATAACGGCAGTCGTTTGCACCGATTGGGGTCACCACCCCAGAACTCCTCCCTTGTAGCAATGTGTCATCCTCAAAAGCCCCGAACAAGAGGTGACCTTACAACGACGGAGTGACGGGGATGCAGGAGAAGCCTGGCACAAGGACCCGGCACAAGGACCTTGCCCTGATGTCTTCCCACCGGTGCTCACTCCAGCACCTGTCCGAACGTAACTGCAGCACTTTATATTGGTTTTCCCATTTTGTTATTTTTTTTAAACACATGAGACTAAAAATAGGAGATGTATCTGTGCACCTCAAACACAACATGCCCTGACAGCAGCGCGGCAAGTTCAAGTCACCCTGCGATTTATTGACTCTGGGATGTCTCCCCTCTGTCTGGGTCAGGGCATCCTACTCCAGAAATCACAGCTACCCATACACTAGACCCAGTGCTACAGTCGGTAAAACCGTATTCTCCTTTTCCTCCAAAAATTTTGAGGGATTCTACTTCACCACTGAGAGTCCAGAATATATCATCTGAGTCTGTTATAGAGGACTGAGAGCAAAAAACCATCAAAATACACATTTCAGGACTATACTATCCAACTGGATTGGGTGGGGTCAAAATACTTTGGCAGAGAAAGATTTTCGAAGCTCTTCTTCTCAATTCCACTGTGGTGCTGAAAGCGAGTGGCGCTCAGCATTTCAGTCAAAGCCTAATTCAATTTTACTCTGACTCAGAATAAGAAAACAGCACATTAAATCCCAAATCCTGTAAACACAGACTTGTAAACACTCTCCTCCGTCTTCCTCACCCATGCCATGGAGGGTTGGCCCATGTTTTCAAAGCCTGTGTGAAAGCAGATGGTAGCCACCTAGTTCGGATTTGATGCAATCTGCTGCTGGTGGGGGAGAAAAAAAAAATCTTGACTGTCTCTCCTACAAATATAAAACCTGGGAAGTTCAACCCACTTCTTAGTTTTGTTAGCTGTTTTGTAACAGTTTTGCCAACAGACCCAGCTATGCGCAGGGAGAACACATGCTTCTTGTTCTCAGCCTTAACTCAACAGTGAAAAAACCCTCAGATAATTCTGGGAATGGTTAGTTGTCTGCTTGCTTAGCTCTTATTCTTAGTCTGGCTTTGCAACCTGCACACACGCTACTCATGACAACATGATACAGATAGACCGATACATCTTATCTAACTCACTTTTTATCACAGCATCTAAGATCTTACAGAAAATACATATGCATTACAGGTAGATGCTTTTTGTCTCAAAAGAAAACCACGCTGGTGGCCTGCTGATGAACTCGCTCCAGTTTGCTGAAGTTTTCCTTGTGCTGTGGGGGAGAAAACTGGATGCAGGATCTCCTGTACGCCAAGCAAAAGGGGGTCATCACTTCCCGCTGTCTACAGGTTGTGCTTCTGTTTAGAGAGCCCGGGATACCAGTGGCTTCCCCTGCTGCCAGCATCCAAGGGCACAATCTCCAAATCCTTTTCAGCAAGCTTGTGCCCAGCCTGGACTGTTGCAAAGGGTTCTCCATCCCAAGTGCAGGACTTTGCATTGGTCCTTTCCAAATTTCATGAGATTCTCGTCGGCAGCCTGTCCAGGACCCTCCAAACAGCGGCTCTGCCCTCCGGTGTACATAATTTGTGCTATCTTCAAACTTAATGAGTATATTCCATCAGGTTGACAGAGATGCCACCAGGACAGGTCCCAAGATAAATCCTGTGGTGCACCACTTGTACGCTGTCCTCCAGGTAGAGTATGACTCTCTGAGCCAGACTATCCAATCAATTTTTTTTACCATTTAGTTGCCCACTCATCCCTCACCGTAACATTCCAGCTTGGATATGGCAATACTGTGGGAGACAGTGTTGAAACCTAAAGTCAAGGTAAATGGCATCCGCTGTTATCCCCTCACCCACAAATCCAATCATTTTAACTACAAGACAATCAGGTTGGTCAGACATGATTTACCCTTGGTAAATCCACGCTGACTGTTCCCAAACTTTTTCCTTTCCTGCACATACCCAGAAATTGGTTCCAAAAGGACTCATTCCATGATCTCCCCAGGGACCGAAGTGGGGTTGTGGGGCCTGTAGCTCCTTGGGTCATCCTTGTGGCCTTAGGAAGATGGGTGAAATATTTGCCTTTCTCCCACCACTGAGGGCCTCCTACCTTCTCCATGAGTTTTCAGAGATAATAGAGTGGCCTTGCTTTAACGTCAGCCGCCTGTCTTAAACAAATCCTATGAAGAGCAGTTGAAGGAGCTGGGACTGTTTAGTTGGAGGAGGAGGAGGCTGAGGGGAGACCTCATCACTCTCTACAGCTATTTGAAAGGACACTGTAGAGAGGTTGGTGCTGGTCTCTTCTCACAGGTAATTAATGACAGAACGAGAGGGAATGGCTTCAAGCTCCAACAGGGGAGATTTAGACTGAACATTAGGAAAGAATTTTTCACAGAAAGAGTGGTCGGGCACTGGAATGGGCTGCCCAGGGAGGGGGTTGAGTCCCCATCCCTGGATGTGTTTAAGAGCCATTTAGATGTGGTGTTGGGGGACATGGTGTAGAGGAGAACTTTGTAGAGTAGGGTAGATGGTTGGACTCGATGATCCCAAGGGTCTCTTCCAACCTAGACAATTCTATGATTCTAATTCTATGATTCTTAGCACCTGCAGACGGAGATCATCAGGTCTCACAGACTTGAAGGTAATCCCTGACTCAACCCTTATCTTCTGCTGATGTTCCTCTGTGTCTCAAACCCCTCAGGCAGGCCTGGGAGACCTTGCTGGTGAAGACCAAAGCAAAGGCAGCACTGAGGACCTCAGCCTTATCTGAGTCCACTGGTGTTAAATCCCGCGCCCCAGTCAACAACAGGACACAACTCAAGAGTAGATGACCATCTTGGTGCCTTTGACATGCCCTTGCAAGAGGCAACTCTAGATGAGCTCTGGCTTTCCTAACGGAAACCCTACATACCTGGACAACATTTCCAACCTCCACCCTTGTAGCCTGACCTGCTTCTACCTCCCACGTGCTGCTTTTTTGCCTATTGAAAGCAAAATGAACCACACTGCCCTGCTGTGCCTTCTAGCAGAGGTCGTAACATGATGCCAAAAGTGAAAAACCTCTTCAACCCCACTCAAAACTCAAGGATCTGATAGTTTTTCTCTCCAAGAGATGAAAAACTGACTAACACTACTAGTGATTAGTTAAGCCCCTTCACAGCAGCCTGTAAATAACCCTGGCGTGACACAAATGCCAGTGGTCACAAAGCTTCAAAGTCCTTCTTCAAAACTGGGTAATTTTATTTGACTGGGTTTCTTTGTGCAGGAATGAATTTTGGAGGTTGATTCTATGTGATACAATCAGGATGTTTTAGTTCCTGGAGATAAGATGACACTTCTCCTCCTACCCACAGCTATAAACTTCAGAAGCGTGACACAGATTTCCTACAAACCTACAAATGTTTGCTTCACTGTTTCAGCAGCCTCAAAGTGCATTAACTGTATTTAAAAAAAAAAAAAAATCACTAACCTGAACATTTCTGTGATCCCTGATGTTTTATAAACATTAAATGAAGCTTTCAACGAGCCCATTCATATTCTCACTAGCACAGAGCTGCCTTGCTTTGGTTTTCTCTCTTGGGGAGAAATGCAGCTCTGAATCCCCCCACGACTAATTGCAAGAGTAAAAGAAACTGGACAATTAGCTGGTGAGTTGGGTTGAGACGTGAACTTCAGTGAAACACCAAAAAAGCATATCAAGACAAGAGACATAAAACCATTTACTTACGTTCCTGCAACACTCCTCCCTGACCCCAACCCAAACAATGTTTTTCAATACTCAGGTTTATAACCTCCTCGTAGTATCGCTGCCTTCAACACTTCACCTAAATGACGTGGGGGACAAGGTGATACGGGAAGACTTTTCAAAGTAATTGATGCGTTTTCTTGGTGCATTAACACATGTCAGATAAAGAAAAAAAAAAAAGCTAAGAATAAAACCTATCCCAAAAACTCTGAAGTTACTCGGTATCAAAGTCTTTTATTTTTATTTTAACATCAAGTTGCTTATGAACCATCAATATCCACCTTCAAGACTTTAATGGGAGGAAGAAAATGGTTGAGAGAATCTCCATTTCTTCCTCTCAGAGAACTCTAAATGCCAAAGGTAAAGAATCTTTACCCTAACTCAGGTCTCAGGTCAATCCCTTTTCATGCCTCTCTTCAACAAGTGATGTAGCACATTCATTGCTGGCAACACACTCAAATTGAAGTATATCAGACCGGTGGCTCACCCTGGCTGATGCCCTGCCTTCATAAAGGACCAAAACTCTTCAGGAGACAGAAAAGGGACCAGTCCATCAAGCCACTCCTTCAATTTTGTGGAGGAGGATTACTAGAAACTGCCTGCAGCCTGGAAGAGGAGCTGGAAGAATTCGTTCCTGACTTACTCCCATCTAAAAGCAAAGGCACAAAGCCTTTTTAACCCATTTAGATCCATCAAATCACATAAAGACTTCTCTTCTGCACCTGCTTGGTGAGCAGAATGAGAACATCCCTTCTCAAGTGACGCAAGGTTTTGCATTTTCCACCTGCTCTGTCTCGGAAAAGCTTCTGTGGGTAAACTTCACCCAAATCTGCTGCTGCTGCTGCTGACAAAGCAGCGCCGTTCTACGACAGCCTCGTTCGCTGCCACTTGTCCTAGATTAGGAACTTTGGGGGCAGGATCTAAGTCAGCAGCTAGCGCAGATGGGCCGTGCCAATGTTTCATCGAGGAAAGGTGCTACCAGATGATGCTGCACCCATGCCAAACCCCGGTCTGCCAAAACCACTCTGGAGACCGTCTGCAGCGTTAACAGCACTGAATGAGCTGAACCAGGGTCAGTCTTCTCCTTTGGAGATGGTCTAACTGCTTTCCTCGGGTTATATGTCACCACTTAAGGGATTGTCACTAGATGCTGGACGGATGCTCACCCTCAGGGTCCATCCGAGCGCACCAGTTGAGTACCTGGCAAACCAAAGCTATATAAAACCCAGCGCAATGCAGTCACAGCACGCACCGTGGGCTTGAAATTATGTGCCAGCTCTTGACCCATCAGGTCATCTCTTAGATGGTATCAAGACCAGGGACTGAGTTTTAATGCCCTGGGGCCAAGACAGAAACCACCCTCTGTCACTTAACAGTGTAATTTCACAGAATACACCTTTCCAGAAGTACTCTTCCTCACTTTAAAGGTTAGACGTGGTTTCACAAGATTTATTTTCACGAAATTTACGATTTATTTTCACAATTTTTAGCCTGCTTTTTTTAAATCACCTGATCTCACAGTATATTTCAGCTATAATATTAACTGTACAAATTCACACGTACCCAGGCAGAAACGTTAAAAAAGGAATGCGCAAGAAGTGGAGAATGATGTGCAGGCGACCACGAGGGATACAGATGGATGCTAGGTTTAAGAGCACTACAGCATCCTGCTCAGAACAGAACATAGGCACATGCAACTGTCTTCCACTAATCATGCAAAAAAAAACAACTTTGGGAAAGACAAATAAATCAAAGGGGTCATTAAGAAGGGACAGTTTTTGAAAAGTGACTGATAATCCGACTGCATAACATGTCCAGAAAGAAGTCATCACTGAATCTTGACATCTCCTTCAACAGAGCCTTTCACTTCCAGCCTCTGCCACGCTGTCGCTGCCTTTCACCCTGCAGCAATGAAAACTTGTCTTGAAAAGACTGTAAAAATAGGCAAGAGCTCTTCTTGCCTACACACGTGTGCACTTCCCCCGTTGCTGCTCACAGAACTCCACTCGTGCTACCCCAACGGTCGGAGTCACCAGCGATGTAACCTTAATGCAAAGATAAACAGTTTTTCAATCCTGGACCTAGAAGCCTTAGGTTTGCTATCAGTTTTTTTTCAGAAAGAAGGAAAAATTAAGAATATTGGGAAAGAAACTCATCGGGCACTAAAGTTCAGTCCAAAGAGAAAGCAGACTGCTTGGACATGGTGCTTTCCTCCTAAGCGTAGATCAAGTTCTCAAATCTTGTAAAGGAAAGCGGAGCTCTCCAGGCTTACCCTATTCCCAGTGTATCGATCCCAAGTATGCAAAAATCAGCAGCTGTAATTATTACAGTTTTCAGAAGCAGACGTTTTGTTGTAACTTGGACAGAAATTACATGTCAGTGAGCAGTAGGTGAGATATTATTGTACCCTGATTACTTGGCCTATATAGTAATGTCTGTGTGTGTCTACAGCAAAACAGGGAGAACCACACAGTCGTGTAATAAGAATGCAATCCGCTGCCTCAGAATGCAGTTTTGGCCAGTTCTTAATGTTGTGGAAATTACATTTGTTTCAGCAATCAAATCTCCCTCTCATTACCTCACTGCTACCAGGCTTCTGATATAATTGACACGATCACTTGTAACGGTTAGGAAAGTTTTGATTTTAGAACAGCCAATATTGCCCTCTTTTTCTGTAGTACTTTAGATCATGCATTTGTACAATCCCATCTTGTTCCTTTCTAGGAAAATAAATTTAAAATAGTTCCAATTGCCCGGCAATTAAGAATATAAATAGAGCAAAAGTCACAAAAAGACTGTAAAAGGAAAAAACCCCTTGCTTTTTCACCTAAGAGGATCAGGCTTCCTGATTATTTCCGTCTGTAGAAGAGGTTGTCCCCAACACAGTGACGCAGAGCATGCCGTGCCCCCCTGAACGCTCGCATTCCCACCTACTCATCCCTACCACCCTGCAGGGAAATCCCGCAGTTCTCCCCTCTCGAGCACGGGTCAGGGACACGACAGCCCGGGCTGTGACCAAGCAGATAAAGCTTTTCATAGAATCACAGGACAGTTTGGGTTGGAAGGGACCTTTGAGGGCCATCTAGTCCATGCCCAATGCCATGAGCAGGGACATCTCCAACCAAATTGGGTTGCTCAGAGCCCTGTCCAGCCTGACCTGGGATGTTTCCAGGGATGGGGCAGCCACCACTTCTCTGGGCAACCTGGGCCAGGGTTTCACTACCCTCAGCATAAAAGATTTCTTCCTTCTATCTAGTCTCCTTATATCCTTAGCTCTTTAGACTCCCAGCTCCTCTCTGCACAAACTCCTCTTCCCTTGAACAGGGACTCTCTTACTCCTACAGGAGTTACGCATTCCTCTGTGCTTGCAGGTTTACTTTTGTGCTGCTCAAAACCAGGCTGGCTGAAGAGACAGCAAAAAAATTTAAAACAAAGAACCTAAAGCTTGTAAGTCTGGTATTTCCTCTTAACACCTCTTCAAGCGTTCACTGTTCATTGAGCCTTTCATTTCCTTCTCAAATAACCTCCCACTGAGTTAAACCAACACAATCGAACAAAATCTCAGTAACCAGGCCAACCTACGGAGCTCGCATATATCTACAAAGCACGTGGAGATCTATTGCACACCCTGCCGTAGTGCCGCGCCTCTGCGATGTTTTGGATGGCGCACGTCTTAGAATCATAGAATCATAGAATTGTCTAGGTTGGAAGAGACCCTTGGGATCATCGAGTCCAACCATCTACCCTACTCTACAAAGTTCTCCTCTACACCATATCCC
>NW_009649047.1:560509-582476 GCF_000708025.1 Charadrius vociferus | reverse complement strand
TAAACGAGGCCGATCCTTGAGACGGGATCGGCAGCAGCTGCAGGAGGAAAACCAGAGCTCCAGACTCAGATTATGGCATCACCTCTGCCAAAGGCTTACTTGTAAAAGAGCAATTTTCTGAGACGGGCAGATCTACGAGCGAAGGGTGCAATGAAGCTCAGTGCATTATGGATCGGTATCTCCTGGTGAACTCACTCAGGGACTCTCCGACACAACACGTGGCAGCTTACTCCATGGGGACCGTAAGAGGTTTTTCTCTTCCCTCTGCTCTCATGAACTCTGCAACAATTTGTTATCTTCAAAATCCACACTGAAAAATCTGGCCAAAATTGGTCAAATTCAAGAGTTACTACATGACTGCCTCTGTGTCTATCGCCCACACGTTCATCATCACAATAAGTATCAATTAGCTTAAAAAAAGACTAATGATCACGTGCTTTATGCTATGCTTTTTTATGATTCAGATGCATTTTCCTTGGAAAAATTGTAATAGCACATCAAGAAAAGAACCTAAAGACCACTAAGGAAAATGCTAATCGGGTTTTATCCTACGTTTTTTTTTTTTTAACAAAGTAGCATAAATGCAGCCACTATTTCTTATAAATATCAGTCACTCTGTTCTGCAGACATTTGAGGAAAAGCAAATAAAATTGGCAAGGACTAGCCATGCTACTCTCCTTGTACTGGAAGAAAATCTAGTGCTTTCATGACAGCAGGGTGACACCATCGCAGCAGTGACAAAGCTCCCACCAGCGTGCCAGGTTCATTTCACACCACAGCTAACTTTATACATCTTTTGATTTCACTTGACCACAACGCCCTCTTCTTCTGGCCCCTCTGCCACATTCCTCAGTATAGACACTGCCTGGACTTCCCCAGTCCAGCCCCCACCACTGCCCCACATCTTGGTCTCAGCTCTGCAACTCAACCTTCCCCAGAGCTCCAACTTGTGCACGCTCTCCCATTTACCTCCTCAGGAACATGATACCTTCAAAGTGCAACTCAGAAGCTGTTCGGATCTACGCAAAACAGCAAGTCAGCTCTCTGCCACCCCTTGCTTTGGTTTCTGCACCGAACTGGGGCATCCTTGGGATCTGTGAAAGGAGCATGGAAGATCCCACCCCCTCCTTCACACTCCTCCTGGCCTCCATCCTTCTCCTGCACTCCTGCTTTCTTAAAAGCTCACATAGTCAAAGAGGACACCTGTATCATGAGGGCATGGTCTTCTTTCCTCTCCTGCAGTCTTCACGGTGGCAAAAGTTAAACGTCCATATTTTTGTTTCTTTCTGGTTGAAAATTCCTCTGCTTACATGCTAAGCACAAAACCACAGAAGTTAGAATCACAGAGTCATAGAATGGTGTAGGTTGGAAAGGACCTTGAAGATCATCGCGTTCCAACCCCCCTGCCCTGGGCAGGGACACCTCCCACCAGCCCAGGTTGCCCAAGGCCACCTCCAGCCTGGCCTTCAACACCTCCAGGGATGGGGCCTCAACAACCTCTCTGGGCAACCTGTGCCAGTGCCTCACCACCCTCACAGGGAAAAACTTCTTCCTAATGTTTAATCTAAACCTGTCCTCTTCCAGTTTACATGCATTCCCTCTCCTGCTATCACTCCATGCCCCAGTAAAAAGTCCCTCCCCAGCTCTCCTGGAGCCCCTTTAGGCACTGGAAGGCGGCAATAAGATCTCCCCGGAGCCTTCTCTTCTCCAGGCTGAACAGCCCCAACTCTTTCAGCCTCTCCTCATAGTTGGAGTAACTGGCTGTGCCTGAGGAACAGGTAAACCCTCCTTGGGAAGGGATGCGATATGAGCCTGATCCCCTCTCCGCAGGGATGTGCAGCGATGCAGCACTCTCTTCAGTGTACAGAGATGCCCCAAGTAACCCTACGTCAATCAACACCATCCTTGGAAATGCAACAAGCAGGCTATTTTCTCCCAGCTCATCAAAACCACAGGCAAAACCAGGTACAATTCCAAAACGCTACCGCAGGTATCCACTACAGAAGTCTGTAAGTGGAAAAAATAACTAATTCCAAGCTAAACCAATTACAACGAGATGCAGCTCCCGTTCTACTGACATAACGATTTCATATTCCGGCTGCAAGGTAAACACGTCTATCGGCTCCGGACTCTGCCAAGGCAACACATGGATATCACGGGGACCCTAACAAAGGCAGCCGCTTTCCTTATATCCTCTGCCAGGTCTCCTGTGTGCCAGAATACTCAACCGTCTCTATCCCCATCCCTGAGAAAACACTCCCCAGCTCTGCCTTACCCTCACCGATGGGTGAAGTCGTTTTGCAGAACACCGATCGACAGAAAGCAGCAGCCCAGGTTACACCAACCAGCGCAGGTGCCTTTTATTTCCAGGGTTCAGAGGCTCTGAAATCGTACCTAATGGCTGCTGAGCAAAACCTGCAGAGTCTGGCATTACTAGCTGCGTTTCAGCTTTCTCAGAAAGCCAGAAGTTAATGGCATTCAGACTGAATCTAGAATCATGAAAATATCTTTATTAAGCATGTCAGAAAACGTAGCAAAATGCTGTGTTGAACAATTGGCCGTAGCAATGCTACTCAGTTCTGCAAAGCGAGTCTGTATCACAACTGATGGGTTACATAAAATATACGTCAGCATTTTCCTGGCAATAACAATACCGCCGTTCCTGAAAACCTTAACACACTGCAAATAAAATATTTGCAATGCACTTGGAACTGTGGTCACTGTGCAGCTTAACACACTCAGCTGTACGCTCACATGCCTCGGTCGCCTTAGAAGAGCGCCGAATAAGCCCACCTTTTTAAGGTATATACTCAGTGATGAGTCTTAGGTCTTCTCATATATCTCAGGTATAAAAGAAACATATTGTTATTTAGCTGTATCTGCACATTCCTGTATATAGGCATATGCCCATAGGAAAAAAAAAAACAAACACAAAACAGGAGATGAAAGCACAGAAGGAATGCCAGCGTAAGGAAGGAAACACAGGCAACAAAGTTTTTTATGAGACTTGAAAATTGCTATGATTAGTCAAGCTAAGAAAGAAATTAGAAAGATGGAGAAAAAGATGGATGGTTCATATAAGGACAGGAGGGAAAACACTATAGCAAGGGGGTGGGGAAATAAACAAAAAATAAAAAACCCCAAATAAACAAAAAAACCAAACAAGCAGAGAAGGACTGACTTTTAAATGAGATCTACTATTGCCTGGGGTCAGAGAAGAGTACCGGGAGCCAGGAATGCACCCTCAGAGTCCATCAAGCATGTGATTTCTGCCTGGAAATCTGTTCAGTTGGAGCTTTTGTTGCTGCCTGTTATGAGGCTTTCTGAATCCATCCACCGCTGACTGCCGGGCCCATGCATGCGCCAGCAACACATCTCCGCAGCACGTCTTCACCAAAACAGAAGCTGCTCCCAGCTCCTAGGTGGATGGAGAAACCCTCCAACTTCATCCAAGCACCAACCAACAGAGGTGGCCTCCTGTGACTTCCCATGACCCGACCCTATGGGACAAATTCCAGTAAACACCGGTGCTGCCACGGACTCCAGTGGGGCCACGAATTCCCCTCCTGCCACTTACGTGTCTGCAGCACACCGGCTCATCCTGAAGCCCACGGGGGTGCTGACCCCTCACTGCTGAGCCCTGAGCAGGGACCTCCTCCCCCAAACATAAGTGCCCATCCAGCCTCACTTGTTGCACAGTCCAAAAGCTTCTGCTGCCCATCAGCCCAATGCCCAACAGTGATGATGGTGCTTTATCAATAAAAAAAACCTCTGGCACAGGAGAAACAAAGAAGAACAAAATTCAGCTTAACCTGAAAAGGATCAAACAGGCACACTGCACTGATTCTGCACCGGTTCAGATTAAATTCAGCATTTCATTTAAGTGGGGAAACTGTAGGATTTTCCAACTTTTCACACTGTAATATCCTAGGAACATCATATTCAAAGGGCTGGGCTGGAGCAACTGGAAAAGGAAGAGCTGTGTACTGGATACACCCCAGACCTGTGAATGGGTCCAGAGGAGGCCACGAAGATGATCAGGGAGGGCTGGAGCCCCTCTGCTGGGAGGACAGGCTGAGAGAGTTGGGGGGTGCTCAGCCTGGAGAAGAGAAGGCTCCAGGGAGACCTTATTGCGGCTTTCCAGTCCCTAATGGGGGCATTCAGGATAGCTGGAGAGGGACTCTTGATCAGGGAGGGGAGGGATAGGACGAGGGGTAATGGCTTTAAAAGAAAAGAAGGGAAATTTAGACTAGATATAAGGAAGAAATCTTTTACAATAAAGGTGGTGAGACCCTGGCCCAGGTTGCCCAGAGAAGTGGTACATGCCTCATCCCTAGAAACATTCCAGGTCAGGTTGGATGGGGCTCTGAGCAACCTGATCTGGTTTAAGATGTCCCTGTTCATGGCAGGGGGGTTGGACTAGATGGTCTTTAAAGGTCCTTTCCCACCCAAACCATTCCCTGCTCACCGGCAAGAGCAGGACTGGGTTGGTAGCTGTGCCGTGTTTCAGCTGCCTTGGAAGAGACGGACACCAGCAGAAACAACGTGCTTGCATTTCTGTGAGTGCAGTCATCCCAGGAGAGCACTTCTGAAAGGTTTAGGAAGCCTTTTGATTAAAAGGGAAATTGGAAATCCTAGCTACAGATCCTAGCACATAATAGGCAAAAACCTGCTGTCACCAAAACTACCCATTTAATTTTTTTCACAGCTCTACTAGGAAATGAGTTACACAGAAAACCAGATTAAGGAGAAGGAAGAACAGAAAGGGCTGTTAGCGTGGTCTCACTATCACCTCCACGGACGCTCCCTGCTTCAGGTAATTCTATCTTTGTCTAAGCCTACCACAGAGAAAACGCCACGCTTACCTATTTTAACTGTGATTTCTCGTTAGTGGTGACATGACTCGGTTCTGATTTTGATGCATCTCGACACCTATCGAGGCTCCTGATCTTACAAGTAGCACAAGGTGCCTCTCTCACCCTTTCCAGCTCTGTTTCTTCCTTGAAAAACTGCATCAGACGAGGACTTAGCCCTAAACCCAACAGCTTAAATTAGTCTGTCCTCCCAGCAAAGGATGGTATCCACAGATATTTGGTGGTGGAGGGGTTGAACATCAGTAGCACTCCTTTGCTATTGCTATAAAAAAGAAAAAAAAAACAAATAATGACAAAGCTGGACCGGTCTTGAGCCAGAACGGCTTGAGTGGCTGACCCTTCTGCCCAGGTCCTCCACCTGCAAGGCTCTGCAGCGTGGGGGACAGCATCCACACCACGGAGAAGCTGGCACGTTAACAACTCATCTCGTGCATTTTAGAGCGGTTTCCAGGCCTGTCTGTATCATCCTGGGCAGAGACCCAGCTCATCCTGCGACCTGGTAGACCAGGTGAGGACAGCAATGGGCTCTAGGGGCAGAGAAAAAAGGTTTGAGAAGGCGAAGCTTTATAGGAGCAGGAGGGTGGGGAGGTCTGGCAGGCCCATCGGCGAGGCAAATTTGTTTTTCTTAGATTATTTAGGGTCTTCCCCTAAATCTTCCTTGGCCCTGCCTCGTCTAACGCTGGCCCTGCCAGAGATACTAATTTTCCCTGCCCCATCTGTTTGGATTTGCTTACTTACTAATTTATACAACGTCTAGCTCCATGGTGGCTAAGCATTTTAATCACAGTGATTAACACACTGAGCAAGAACAAAACAAAAATGGTTAATCAAAGGCTATTAGCGGTGTTTGAATGTCTAGATGCTGCTTTTTACACATGAATGCTGGTTAACGATCATCTCCCCATAACGTTCACACGGTCTCTGATTTATTCGTTCTTCTGCCAGCTCTGCAGTTTGCCACAACCACATCAGGGATTTTGACCCATTTGGCACCAGGAGAATACAATACACTCCTGCAGGAAACACTCACGCTTTTCAGCCTGTCTGAAGTGCTCGACGCCACGAGCAACCACGAGCAAGAGAAAAACCTCATGAGAACAAGAATGCTCTGCGTCAGAGCACGACAGCGTGCCGGAGATGCGACCTGCGCTACGATGCGCCAAAATCCCCGTGCCTCCAACGTAAAGAGGATCCTTCCCAAGTCGAGGAGTAGGACACACCTACAACAACGAGAAACGCCGAGAACTGCCGTTATTGGATGCTCAATGTCACAAGAGGAGTATTATTTATGCATGCACATACAGAGTTTGGTAGTCACATAAGCCTGGGTTTGCTCCTACAACCATCGTTACATGAGCTGGCAGCTCACCTCCTGGGTGCAGTACTCACCACTGCCAAAATCATTGCTAGCATCAAAATGGAGCCCACTACCTAACTGGGAATCGGAGCCTCCCTGGCTGAAGCAATGTCCGTACACAAAAAAAAAAACAGGCTTTGGCTCAAGGATCACTCACTGACACCAGGCAGAGGGTACACAGGAAAGCGATGGGATGCTCTAACAGCTGGACAAGGTACTAATCTGGAAAGCCCGAGCCTCTAAGAATGAGTTACCTGGGCAGGGAAAGCATGTCTTATCGGTGTTTGTAAAGTCTTGGGTAAATTAACAGCCTTACACAAACAGGAATTAAAACAAAAAGACAGTTTATTACTTGAAATACATCTCCACTGGTTTACACTGTGAACACAGAGCTGAACAGCTTCATTTACCAGTCAGGGCTGCTTAAGGTAAAGCGTGAAGATAGGTTTGTTTGGGGTTTTTTTTTAATAGCTAATACAACTAAAAGCAGCCAAAAAAGTTTGGCCACTCTTCCATGCTTTCAGTTCAGCTGCATTCAACCATTCCTCCTGCCATATCTGTCACTGACCTCTTTCCGAGGCCCCTGTGGCGAAATGATGAGTTTTATTTTTCTTCTGAAACAGGGCACCTCAGCTGCAGTACTGGGCTCTGGGCTGGTTCAGGATCCAAAAGCCTTCAAGTAAAAGCTGAATGTTGGGTAAATGTCCATGATAACCAGTAAAGTCAGAAAATTCTCCAATCCCATGCCTGCACACAGACATTCGTCTATCTCTTGCGATAACAAAAGGTCTATCTGGAGGTAAACTAGGGGATTGGAACATCTCTGGGGATTGGAACATCTCTCCTATGGAGAAAGGCTGAGGGACTTGGGTCTCTTTAGTCTAGAGGAAAGAAGATTGAGGGGGGATCTTATTAATACTTACAAATACTTAACGGGAGGATGCCAGGGGGATGGGAGCAGTCTTTTTTCAGTGGCGCCCAGTGACAGGACGAGGGGTAATGGGCATAAACTTGAACATAGGAAGTTCCATCTTAACATGAGAAGGGACTTCTTTACTTTGAGGGTAGTGGAGCACTGGCACAGGCTGCCCAGAGAGGTGGTGGAGTCTCCCACTCTGGAGACATTCCAAACCCGCCTGGACGCTGTCCTGTGCAACCTGTTGTAGGTGCCCCTGCTCTGGCAGGGGGGTTGGACTAGATGATCTCCAGAGGTCCCTTCCAACCCTAACCATTCTGTGATTCTGTGATTCTGTGAAGTGAGCGGCACAAGGAAATACCTTTGCTCTGCTCTGGTTTTTACCTCTTTTTACCAACAAATCACCACTTCAGGGACATTGGTCATTTTAGCTATATCTTTGCTTTGTTAGAAAGCTTTGTTTGCTTTGTTTACAAGCAAAAAAAAAAACCAGTTTTGAGGTTTTTATCTCTGGGTGAAACCCAGCGGAGACATACATCCAAAGTCACAGTGCTGTGCATGAGAGAGGAAGACAGCCATCTCAAGACGGACTTCAATTAGCTCAGTCGAGATATGCCTCCAGTCACTCAGGTCCCTTAATACAGCATTACCAGCCACAGAAAGTAATAACCACACTGAATCTGCACATTATTAATTTAAAAAGGCTGGCTGGTAGATCCTTACATTGACCGTCCCAGCTTCCCACCAGTTCTACTCCATCGTCGATTGTTTATTTATTATTTACTATCTAGGTGTCTCTGGGACAACTTAATACAGTAAGATAGTCTCTCATCTCTTCCCTGCTAATGAATGTCATAAATAACTACAGTAAGCATTATAATCGATATTACACTCTGCTCACATCCTGGAGAACATGAGGTCTGTGGCCTGCAGTCCTGCTGGAGATGAAAAGTCTCCGCGGGATCCAGATCTGCTTAGTGCTCGGACAGAGGAGGATAATTAGCAGCGGTGGGCTGGGGTACCAGGGGACCACCGTACTCTCTGGAGGGCTGGGAAGGCATCATGCAGCCGATGATTTCATGTTTCAGATGAGATATGAAGCCTGCACTCATTGCAAGCGAACCTCGAAAGCAGCAGTAACACTGTCAGTGCCCCGTGGGAAACGCAAGAGGAGGTCGGTCAGAAACGCAAAATATGATCTAAAATGAAGAAGGGGTGGAAAGAGACATCGAAAGTTTATGCACCAAGTAAACCTCAGCAGAGCATCCTACAGATTAATTTCTGCTTTGAGAAAATAAGTTATTTTAATGGGAAAGTACTGTTAACTGCACAATATGAACAGGCCGGAGATACCTGGAGTTTTCCTACCTATAAGGCAAGATCACAGAAAGCTCTCAAGATACTGAATGTAACTGCTTTTTCGCTCTGTTTCCTGCTCTTATGAATTCAGAAGAACCGCATACAAGATTTCATGCTTCCACTTGTTGAAGCAATGATGTTCCTCCATTCATCCACCAGCCCTTCACCTTCTTCCTGACCCTCTCTGGCACTGACAGCTCCAAGGCATGAGCCAAACCACATTATCTGGAAGCTGAAATCAGAAACAAGCTTTTCTTTTTAAAACAGCTATCACCTTTGAGATTAGTTATTACACTATTACACCATTTGGTAGCCTCCCAGAAAGGATTTCGCCAACGTATCTTCTTGCAACGCCCACACTCCCTTCTCACTGCTTACCCTCTTCCAGGATTTGACGTCAAATCAAAGCCGTGCATCTTGCAGCTGGGATCATCACCTGCTGCAGCGAAACCAGGGGGGACCCAATTCTTTCTAGACCCTGAGGCTCCAAAAGGCAAATAAAAAGAGAAAAACGAGAGAAACCACAGCTTAACGACTAGGACGAGAACGCATCTTTGCTGCTGAAGCCATTCCTGGTTTCACGCCAAGGCACGTCTGTGTAAAATCTCCCTGGGTATCCGGTTCATTAGCACATGCATCCCAGGCAGGAGACGGTATCTGATCCCGAAGGGGTGGTACAACACCCGCGTCCTGTTTTCAGAGCTGGTTTCCCACCTCCTGAAAGGTGCTCACCTCTCTTTGCAGCGGTTGTAGAGAGCACGGGCATCTGTTATGGCAATCTCACCTCTGAAATCCTTCACGCTGAAACACATTCCAATTGCAAAGAAAGAAACACACTTACGCTAAAAACTCCAACAGCAAAGGAGTACTTTCTCTATGCATTTTCCTGAAGTCCAATATGCATAAAACATAATTACCTACTAAACATATGAAGAACAGAATCACAGAATCACGGAATGGTCAGGGTTGGAAGGGACCTCTGAAGATCATCCAGCCCAACCCCCTGCCAGAGCAGGGGCACCTCCAGCAGTGGCACAGGACGGCGTCCAGGCGGGTTTGGGATGGCTCCAGAGGGGGAGACTCCCCCACCTCTCTGGGCAGCCTGTGCCACTGCTCTGCCGCCCTCACAGCAGAGAAGGCCCTCCTCAGGTTGAGATGGAACTGCCTATGGTCACGTTTGTGCCCGTTCCCTCTTGTCCTGTCACTGGGCACCACTGAAAAAAGACTGTCCCCATCCCCCTGGCACCCTCCCTTTAAGTATTTATAAATATTGATAAGATCCCCCCTCAGTCAGAAGTTTTCAAATCTTCTTCACAGTGCTATTCAACCCAGCTTCTCACCTGACTGTAGTCCTTCTACTAACTCTAGCCAGAAGACATGGCACATACAAACCCTAGAAACCGCAAGGATCTTCAAATCTTTTCAGTATAAGACAAATTCTCAACTGACATAACACTGTTGATATGTCACCAGGGAAGAACTTGGTCCTTCACATCTACACCCCAGAGAAGGGTTGGACGGGGCTTTGAGCAACCTGGTCTAGTGGGAGGTGTCCCTGCCCAGGGCAGGGGGGTTGGAACCGGATGAGCTTTAAGTTCCCTTCCAACTTAAACCATTCTATGATTCTATGAAAACTGACTTTGCAACATTCAGTATCTTGCTCCTCTCAAATATAAGAGTCTCCACAAATAATCTCCGGAAAGGTACTTATTCCATGGGTATTTCCTGCCTCTGCAAGGGGCAGAAACTCACCTCGCTGGTTTCAGCTCTTTCAGCATAACTTAAAACGTCTAAAGCTCTAGTGATTGAATGAGATCCCCATTCAACACATGAATTTGCATGAACAAAAAACCAGCTGTAATTGTCCCATTCTTGATTTTTGCAGGAAAACAGTTTCAAACCTTCAGAATTCACGGCCTTACGTGGGAATCTCCCTGATCAGAGCAGTGAGGAGACACCAAGCGAAGCAAAATTTTCTAAAAAAAACACTGAAGAAAATTTGTTCAAACTTCAAAATACCCTTAAAGGACTTAAGTATTCATCACGGGCTATTAAACACATGCCACCTCCTGCTCAGGAACTTTCTAAGCCACAAATGCCAGATGACGGCAGGATAACCTGGAGGAAAATCACGATGCACCTGCCTGGATCCAATGCCTTTTCCTTGGCCACCTGTGCTCTTTTCTGTTTGCCATCAGAAACACGGTAACGAGCTGCGCAGCGTTTTGGCATGAGAGCTCTGAAGACACAAATACTTCAGTTGCACTTTCCTGTACCTCCAGAAAAGCTCTTTCAAGCATTGTAAACTGCTCTCAATAACTGGTAGGGTTCACACAAAACAAAACAAAAAAAAAAAAAAAAAGAAGAAAAGGTATTTTATGCTCAAATCAGAACTCCATTAAAAACACCAAACACTGATGCTTCTTTGTGGTTTCTTTCTTTAACTCAGGCAGTTATTACAGATCACAGGGAGCTCTGCACTGTAGCTAGTTATACCCATCGCCCAGAGCCCTGACCCATTCAGGACACAGAGTTATTTCTTTAATTCACCAAAGGCAGGATCGAACGGCTGCAGGACACCCCAGAACAGTCCCCATCAAAGCCAACACAGAGCAAGAAAACCCATCACCGCATGGGGAAGGACTGGGTAGCAAACAGCCTCATTTAGATAATCCGGCTGGTTTGACCCAAGGCGATAGGATCTTATCAGATAACAGAACTCCCGCGGGGGTGGGGAAAAAAAAAAGGCAGGAGATGATAAACTGACAAAAGCTGTCTTTGCTGACTGAATCCAGAGGTTTTAGATGTATCTAACTCTTCACACGTCTGCAGATCCTCCCCATCGCTGCGGTCTGCGGAGATACGCAGAACGGGAAATGGCGTAGAGAGGAAAATAATAGCTACTCCGCAGAGCTGGGTAAACAGCCTAATTTAAAGCAGGAATTTCTTTTTATAATTCTACTCATATGATTAGGAAGAGTAATATATATCCTTTAATGGGCAAATAAAGTCATTTCAGCGTTATCATTAGAATCATCGAGCAAAGGATGCATGAGCAAATTTTATGTTTGGGATGGTAAATTTTCATGGTCATTCCCTGCTCCTACGAATACGCTTTTCTGAAATCTAATATAGCGCGTAACAGCCCTTTCAGTAAAACCAGCCTTAATTTGTCAGGCTTTTAAGTTGCATTTCTATTATGAACCTTCTCTTTTGTTGCTCTCTTCTCAGCTAGTTCTTCATTATCAGTAGGAAGATGACCCTAAAAGACTTCCCCTGCAATGAATGCCTCTTTAACTTAAATCACTATTAGCTTCTCAGCCTCTGACACTTTTCAAAACTTACCACCTGTAGAGTTACACTCCCCCAAGTGTAAGGAAAGCTGCCTGCTGAAGAGCCAAGGCAGGACTAGCTAGGGTGAAAAAGTCGGGCTAGTAAGGCTGCAGCACAGCCTGCTGATGTTCAAGCCTCTGCTTGGGACTTTGAAGACTCCTTGGCTAAGAGATGAAGATGTCAGGTTTTTCTTCCTTTGAACACAGAATCATAGAATGGTTTAGGTTGGAAAGGACCTTGAAGATCATCGAGTTCCACCCCCCCTGCCATGGGCAGGGACACCTCCCACCAGCCCAGGTTGCCCAAGGCCACATCCAGCCTGGCCTTGAACACCTCCAGGGATGGGGCCTCAACAACCTCTCTGGGCAACCTGTGCCAGTGTCTCACCACCCTCACAGGGAAAACCTTCTTCCTAATGTTTAATCTAAACCTGCCCTCTTCCAGTTTGAAGCCATTCCCCCTCGTCCTGTCACTCCATGCCCCAGTAAAAAGTCCCTCCCCAGCTCTCCTGTAGCCCCTGTAGGCACTGGAAGGCGGCAATAAGATCTCCCCGGAGCCTTCTCTTCTCCAGGCTGAACAGCCCCAACTCTCTCAGCCTCTCCTCATAGCAGAGGTGCTCCAGCCCTCGGATCATCCTCGTGGCTCTCCTCTGGACACACTCCAGCAGGTCCATGTCCTTCTTATGTTGGGGACTCCAGAGCTGGATGCGGTACTCCAGGTGGGGTCTCCCCAGAGTGGAGTAGAGGGGCAGAACCCCCTCCCTCGCCCTGCTGGCCACACTTCTCTTGATGCAGCCCAGGATATGGTTGGCCTTCTGGGCTGCGATCGCACATTGCTGGCTCATGTTGAATACCACTATTTCTCACCCATTATGCCTGGCTGTCTGCTGGAGGAGTTGCCTGGGCTCAGATGGGCTACCAGGGTATCGGCATCTGCCAGGCACTGCTTCTGCATTTGAGGCAAATAAGAGGAAGGTACTCAAACTCCAAAAACTTGGAACTTTATGAGGGTCAATGGCTGGATGTAACCCCAGCAGATGATGTTTAAAGAGCAGGCAGAGTCAGCCTGGGACAGCTAGGAGGTCCCCTAGCAAATTTCTTAGGTGACCCAACAAAGTCTGCATGGAGCAAAGAAAATACTGAAACTTAAAAAAAAATCAAATAGTAAAATGTTGCTGTTTGCTGGTTTCTGCCACTCAGTTCCAGAAATACAGCAAGTAGCCCAACCCTGGAGACGCTCGCTTTACAAAAAAATAATGACGACAGCAATTCAATGCACCGATTACGGAGAAACCCCAGGGGTTTGGGAACAAGTAAGAGGCCAAATAAAACACTTTGACCTACCTTAGCAGTACTGCTGGAGAAAACAACAATACTTTCCCAGCCAAAAGCTGAATATACTCCTACAGAAGGAAAATGGGTAAAGAGCAGAAAACACAAGACGGGCAATGCCAAGGGAGGACGCTGCTCATCTCCAAGTTTTTGATAGGTACTGCAAAACCACACCTGCTGCACAAACACGAACACGAACTTGCAGTCGCAGTTAACACAGATTAAGTGTCTTCCTGAAAGGTTTCCTTCTGGAAAAGGGATCAGAAGAAAAATACATTTCTTTAAAGGTGACTGCTCTTTAAGCCTAATCGGTAAAGAGCCACGTTTTTATGATGGTGAAATTGCTCCTAAGAACGCAGGCTTCTATTTTGAGTGACGAACAGATGTTTTCACTGAGGATTTAGGACAGGAAGAATACAAATGCAATGATAATGGCAGCCTAATGAAGTTTAGCCTTCAGTTAATTCACACAACCAATTAATACTATACCCAGCGGAAAGTGTTACCGAGGCAAGAACCCTTTTGTTGACCGTAAGGGTCAATTCTAGGCAACATATCCAGTATAAACACGTGTGGTTTAATTCTTTATTAGGGAAAAGTATGTTGTTTGAGGGCTGGGGTCCTCTACGAGCAGTAACTTCACAGCAGCGTGCAAGAGCACAGCACAGAAACACCGTCCCCACTACCGCACAGCTCCTCGAGCAGTCAGGGGGTTTTAACAGCTTTCTGTTCAAGTGAGCCCAATTTGCAATGTGGAAAACGGCACTAATTAATGAATTTTCCATCAGTACATCCTTCTTCGTCAATTCCTACATGAAATACCTCAGCAGCTCCCCTCTAAAATAAAAGTATGGTTTAGCCTTTCTTCTCCGTTTCCCCCAAAATACGCTTTTGGGGCGATAAAAGCAATTCATTCAAAGCAAACGAAAGAGATGTGACTTTCCCAGGTTTCTTAGACACCTTTGTTAGGAGTGCTGGTTTACAAATCCCCTAATCCCCTAAAAGAAAGGGGAAAATAACCCAGTCCCAGGCAGAGAAGTCACCAAAGCATCAAAAATTAAACTTATATCCTGAATTCAAACTCCCTGCTGCAGTTACGTAGCTCCCGATCATTGTAGTAGCTTTCTTTGCTCTGAGAACACAGTTAAATAAATACCAACAAGAAAAATATATGGGTCAGAAATAATCTGCCCTTACCGCTAAAAAATTGGTCACTTCCCAGGAACTGCAAAGAGCCGGTTCGTGGTTAAAAGAGCAGCAGGGAATTACGGTGAGATCTGCGTGTTCAAACAGAAAATTCAGTGGTTGATTCCAGGCAGAGCCTGATCACAACAAGCAAAAAATAATGAGAGCCTTTAACGAATCTCTAATTGTGCAACAAGCCATACCAGGAAATAAAGAAAACGTTTTTATAAATGGAATTATTAAACTCCGGAGCAGTGAAACAAAGACAAAAAACACGCTCTGCACAAATGGTAACAAAGCATCGATAAAGGTGGTGTTTTGAAGACCACCAATGGAGGGATTATTCAGGTAAATACTAGGTTACACAGGCAAAGTTGTAGTACTACAAAGCAGTGTTTAATCTTACTTTTTGCTCTCCTGAATTTTTGGAAGGGAAGTATTCCCTTTACTTAGGGTTAATTTTTCTTTTCTTATAAGAATATGCGGGTTTTTTCAGGTCAGCCCTGCAGACTCTCCTGCACATTCTGAGATACAGGGCATCATCAGAAAGGACCAAACAATAAAACCATCCCTACAGGGTTCAATAGCCTCTTGCGTTCGTTGTTTGACAAGCAGACTTCAAACTGGTGTTTGCATCCCCATCAGGGAAGCCACACCGATTTTAGAGCAGCTGAGGAAACGCTTGAGAACACGCGAACTTAGGGATGCCGAGGTTTTCACTCAATAAAAATGCAGCAGATCAACCATAATTTTTTGCAAAATTGTAAATGACACCTGAAGTCCTGGCTGCATTCAACTACTGAAGGATGATTAAATTGAAAATCTACAATTACTTCTAATCTTAAATAACTGGTAGGTTTTTAACTCCCAACATACGGTAGCTAAGATGTAATGTTACTGGGAGCTTTGTGAAACCAATCAATAACTATTAAAGCTGGATCCCATCAGCTACCACCAGGTATTAGCCACTTTCTCAATATTTCAAGTATTCAGTTATTCTTAGATACAGTTAAAGTAGTAAAATGAAGTGGTCTCATACTGACACTGCGATAAATATGAGATTAAATATAGAACAAATTTATGACTCCCTGAAGTCCTACTGAGTGTCCTGATTTTTCTGTACCCACAACAGTACAGTTTACTTTGATGTTTTATTATCCCAGATCTAAAGCGCACAATTGAAAAGCAAAGCCTGTGCCGGTTCAAAGCCCTAACCCAGCCACGCCGGGGAACGAAGCAAACGCCAAACTGAACCCGCGGATCAAGATGATCGCCCTCTGACAGCCATCACACCCCGCTTCCAGCAAGTGGCACGCAGAGGCGAGCGATTTGTGACACTGAGCCTGTGTGACACATCGCGGCACCCCTGGAGTGCCTGTGGGCTGCCAGAGGAACATGCCCGCAGGAGACGACGGCTTTTCCTAATAACCCGCTTTGAAGAAAGCGGAATAATCAACCCATTTTTAAACCACTGTTTTTAAGGGCTCTGAGGAGTTTTAAAGTAAATCAGCTCATTACTCAGCTTGCTTTAAAAAAAAAAAAAAAATATAAAAAATTAGCCCACCAATTAAGTTCAGCTGGGTCTGGGTGAAGATGGGTGACCCCAGAAATGCACGTTTCTGGCTCGCTGCCTGTCCTGCGCACTCAGGATGGTCCCAGCTTAGCCCCACCGGCTCCTCACTGCAGCACAAAGCATGCCGAAGAAAGCTGCAGGAGCGACGAACCACGTCCTCCCCCATCAGCATCTGAGCCGGATGGGTTCACAAGGACACGAGCGTTTGGGTCTCAGCTAGATGGACATGCGTAGGCAATTCTCCTTTCTCCATCGCCCACCTGGGTTTCACCCTTAAGCATTAATACTCAATTGACCCACTGAATGTAACTCTCCCAAATGTGCCATGTGCAATCTAATCCAATGAAGGGATCTGGGCTCCATTGCTGGACCACACACATGGGCCGTAAAATAAATTTGGACTCAAACAGTCAAACCACGCGGCCACGTTCAAAAGCTAGAAGCGGATTTTCATAGAATTATAGAATGGTTTGGATTGGAAGGGACCTTTAAAGACCATCTAGTCTAACTCCCTGCCATGAGCAGAGACATCTTCAACCTGATGAGGTTGGTCAGAGCCCCGTCCAACCTGACCTGGAATGGGGCATCCACCACCTCTCTGGCAAACCTGGGCTGGGAGCTCACCGTTTTGCTGGAGACTCTAATAGGTTGGATACACCTTCAGCAGCTGGGGAAAAAAAACCCCACGTATTCTCGTAAGAAAATAAAAATTAACCCTAAGTAAGGGGAATAATTTCCCTTCCAAAATTGTTGCATCCTTCTGGGCTCCTTCTTGTACATTAGGATGCTGCAGCCTCTGCAGCTCAACCACTATGGGACTGACCCTGGCACAATTTTGGCCGGGACCTACCAGCCTTCACCCCAGCAGATCTTCGGCACCGCTCAGGAGTCGGCACAGCCCAGAAGCCACTCCTAGACAGCAGCCTGTGGGCAACCACCCCCTTCTGAAAGCCAAGACAGCTTAGCACGGTAGAAATGGCCACGCCGTGCCAGCCCATCTCAGGGCCAGTGGACAAATCCTGCCATTGCTTAGATCGCAAGAAGAGACGTGGCCATTGAAAGCAAGTTCCCAGCAGGCGAGATGAAGAGGGCTATACGCATGATCCGTGCACATAGTAGGATTTTGTGAGTCTTTTATTCAAGGAAGAAACTTGAAGAAGAGGAAAGCAGTAAGGCTGACCCACGGAGGGGCTCCTGTATCATCCAAAAGCAGGCTGCATCAGCTTTGGGGCTGGAGCCTTTCCCAGCGTGGGTGGTGCGACACGTTTGCGTCAATGCATGACAACGGACCAGGACTGACAAGGACTAAGGCAAGATTAAGCATTCAGGAGAAAAGCACGTCCTTCACCAAAAAAAAAAAAAAAAAAAAAAAAGAAGGGCGCGAAAAGTCTATGGCGCTGCCTTCCGACACAGCCACGTGCCGATGCGAAAGCCTCAACCTCCAGCTCCCGCGCCGGGTCTGACGCGCATGATTTGGCAAGGCGCCACTGCAGCTTTCCCTGAAGAAACCGTTTCTTCCCCAGCCCAGTTGTAACAAACGCTGGGAAACAAAGCATAAAAGCAACTTCTTCGCTATATCGTGGAGCGATCGTGATGGCATAACAGCCTGTAGACGGTGACTTCACACCCCAACGTGAGTTTGCGTCTTCCCTGGGAGAGGACTCCTGGTCGTGTCTGCCGCGAGGGAGGAACAGATGCATTTCTGCAGTCGGTGCTTCGAGAGTCGTCAGTGCACGCTGTTACGAATTATTTCCATTCCTAATTAATATTCATAAATGAACCACAATACTGCGCCTTCAATCAGCCGTCACACACCACCCACGCTAGATGAAAGGACAACTACAGGAGATAAGCAGTTTATTGGATCAAAAGTCCCCTTTAGACGAGAAGACAGCTATTGCAACAGCGTAAAACTGATAGCATCCCATCACGGGTGCACGCGTGGAGGACGTATCAGCAAATCTCCCTCTTTAAACCAGAGACTCAGCACCGAGAATGCACAACACAATTATTATGTTAATTTATCTGCATTTTTCTGCCTGCTTGAGGCTTGAGCCGGAGGTAGGAACTTAGGTTTGAAAAGCTGGCATTGTGTGTCACCGAAAATGGCTACTTCAAAAACCTCAATCGAAACCCAATTACACCATCAGCGACAGAAGTTTAATTCCCTATCCCTATTGTCAGCTTTGCTGCCTCACCAGTCTCAAACGGTTTTGGGTGAGGACCCTGCCCTTCAGCTTTTGCTTTTACCTGCTGTTTACATCTTGCTCAAGCAAGATCTAGATGGTGCTTTTCCCCCATCTTTCGCCCCAAACTCAGCCTCGGTGGCAGAAATCACAGATCTCGTCCTCCCGCGCAGAACGTGGCCTGGGGACGAAAGACTGGCTGTAGAAGTCACGCACAAGCCCTGCGTGGACAATAAATTAATTTAAAAGACACCTGACAAAATCCCGTCAAGCCCACGTACAGTGCCGAAAAGCATTTAATCCGTTAACGCTGCATTCCCCTCTCCACCAGATGGGAAACTAGTATTTCCCAGTGATAATGGCAAGATGGTTAAAACGAGCAGAGAAATGTTTATTGCCCACCGCTTTCCAGAGCCGTTCCGCTCCCCAGCCACGAGGGACTGAAACGGTCTGCCCAAGAAAAAGCGTATTTACACCCATTGCCAGAAAGGGAAAGTATAAATATTTCCAAAGCTTTATGAAGGCTAGTACTTACAGTCACGCTTTGAAAGGGAAAGAATAAAGCAAAATATTCAATTAGAAAAAATTACTATAATTGCAGGTTCTATTTTATCCCTCCATTAAAGCAATAAAGTGCCTTGAAATATTGCTGAGCTGGGATACAGAGCTTAGCGCTACTTAACATTTTAATATACATCCAGGGGGGCTAATTTAATTTAGATCTGCATGAGGGTCTTCTCTCCCCCCTACCCAGCCCTTACTCCCTCCCTTGCTTAAATACGGCTGGATATAAACGCATCTTTCTCCCCCATGCCAAGGGATGTATAAGCAGAGCTGAGGCTGGACATAAATCCTGACACACGCCAGCGTGACTCCAAAACCAGAGGACATCGAGCACGTCCACGCGTAGCTCCACGCATACAGATGCCCAGCTAAAAGTGGGTTTGCCTGCACCTGAAAGGTCTGATGTCTGGATTATTATTTCTTTATTGGAGGTTAATATCCAATTTCTGCCCCCCTCAATGCTAAACAAAATCCTCCCAGAAATGTAAAATCACACCATTTTGCTCTAACAGGACATTAATCCCATGGGAAGGGATTTGCTATCGAAAGACACCGAGCAAGCAACCGCCGAGGCTGAGGAAGGGGGCTCTTCCTCCCAACCCTGGCTCTCACCACGCTTTCTCCACACCGCAACCCTACAAGCCGCGGGTTTCTGAATATAACCTCATTCCTCCTTGTGACAGCAGATAAGTGAATCTTATTTTAGGGAGCCCTTCATCCTTTTAATTAAACAAATTAATATCACTTCTCCGTATCTCATAGCCTCTATTATCTTTTGTGAACTCCTACAATTCTGTTGTAAAGATATATTGAAAAAGTACTAATTGAGATAATCTCTGGAATTCAAGAGTTGGTATATTTTTAGCCATGTTTTAAAACTATTTTTCCTTTGTTTCTGGAATGCCTCCCATCCTTCCTCCCATGCCAGACTGTTTACATTATTTAAATGCCTTCTGCTTATACCACTCTTTACAATTTTTACTTCAACAACATCGGCCTCCGTTGCTCTTTTTTCCCTCACTTAGACATAACTGGGATGAATTCCAATCCCAAACTCAAAACCACTCCTGGTGCTTTACGGCTGTCTTCTGTGTTTGGTACATCAGGCAACGCGTTACTGCCAGTCCTATCATCCAGGACCGGCTGTGTGGGGGAACTAAGCACGAAGAGTTAAACCGTTCTTCTTTTTCAACAGAAACTGGGAAAGGTGATTTTCCCAGGCACTGGAAATCTCTGCAAACTCGCAGGGATACTTGTCACCCCCCTGCTTTAGCAGACAAGCCTGAGCCACCCCACTGAAAGGATGGGGAAACCCATCACCCCTTAATTTTCGGAGAGAGCTGTGAAGTCCAATGCCTGTCGTGCAAGCAGAAGCATGGCCCGGCACCCCTGCCCCACTGCTGCCCTATAGAAAACCCCACGGAGTGAGACCCGAGAGCTGAAGGAGGCGCCGGCAGCCGGCCTGGCTTCTCTGTCGCTTGGGTTTGATTTGCTTTTTCCGCAGGTTTAATTAGAAAGGTGATAAAGGCAGCACCAGGTGCCAGAGCCTTTTGCACTGTGGCTCCTGAAGAGTTTTTAATAAGGCTTCTGCCAAATCGGTGGGGGTTTTACAGCAATTTTTTTCCCCGCATCAAGATGACCTGCAAAGGTAGAAAGGGTGATATAGCACAACAGCCTATTGAGTTTTTCCAGCATGAGTGCAGACCTCTGCAGTGTTAATTTAAGCCTGTTCACAACAGCTTTGTTTTTCTTAGTCCCCGTTCACAGACCATCTACGGCAGAGCACTAAGGCAGCATTTACGATGCACTCCGGGCTTAGCCCTATTTCCCATGGGGTTTTGGGACAAGTGAGAACATGGCTATTCCCTCAGCCCATCCTGTGCAAGAGGGAATACAATACATAGGTATTTCGTTGGGATGCAAAAATCCTCAAAAGCCTCTGAAGCAGGTAAACCAAATCATCGTAACGTGCCACCGCGCAGGCAGAGCGGAGCAGAGGAAGAGGAGAGGTCTGCGTGATAAAGGCTCTGGACTTCAATACAGGAGGTTCCAGCAAAGCTGCCAATTCTGCAAAAGATCTTTGGTGCGGCTGAAGTCACTTAAGGACAGACTGTGAATATTTCATAGGTGAACCTGAGCTCTCACAGATTTCAGAAGAAAGGAGACGTGAGGAGAAGCACAGTCTTCAGGTCCCATTATGGTTTTGGGGACACATTTAAGATTGCCTTTCGCTCTATTTTTTGTCTCTTGGCTAAGATCCGATTTTGCTGTAACGGGGCTGCTGGTTCAGCGAGGGCTTTGAGACATCCATGGAAGGAATAACACACCCATTTATACTGAAATAACAAAAGCAGACACAGACACATAGCCCACCCATCCAAGCATGTGCATTCTTTAAATGGAATACTCAGTCCATGGGTCAGATTTGTCCAAGGGTGGACAAATAGCAACTCCTGAGATGCCTCCTGAGCAACGTAAACGTGGCTCCTACACCACAGCAGTTACATATAACCAAATGTAGGCTGAAACTGGGATATAGGGTGGTGGGCAATACAAATTCCCAGAGCAGCGGGGGGGAGCTGCAAAAACAATACAATAAAAATCCAGCCATGGGGAGCTGCAGTGGGCTGGTGCCATCTGCCCTGGGACACAGCCAAATGCTCAGTCCCACAACCCAAGAGAATTTTGAAGCATCCTTGACACTACAGGCACCACCGCTCCCCAAGGACGCGGGACGTGCCTGTTCATTGGCCTGCAAAGGTCACGCTGTTGCGCTCCACAGGGTTAGAAAAGCAAGCTGTGCCTCCCACTGCCAGACTGCCACGGGGTTTGAGGGTTTTCTAGAGATCTCTCTCCCCTGGAGAACTCTTTACCCATTTTCTCCGGATCCGGTTTGGAAAAGCATCTCGGGGCCCGAAAGCAGTCATAGCAGACTAGGGGACCAGTCTGAATCCCAGCACATTAGAAGGTGGGTCAATGAAGTAACAATATCTGGCACATGTTCTTTGCTTACACCTTTAATTACAATTTAATTTTATCTCTAGCTATCTCTCTTTGAGGGTAGGATGGCTCTACAGATGCAACCAAGATGATTGAGGGATTGGAGCATCTCCCTTTTGAAGAAAGGCTGAAAGAGCTGGGACTCTTTAGCCTGGAGAAAAGAAGGCTGAGGGGAGACCTTATTACTACTTACAAATATCTAAAGGGTGGGTTGAAGGAGGATGGAGCCAGACTCTTCTCGGTGGTTCCCAGTGACAGGACAAGGGGCGATGGGCACAAGTTGGAACAG
>NW_009649047.1:551597-560231 GCF_000708025.1 Charadrius vociferus | reverse complement strand
GGAGAAGGACCTGGGGGTGTTGGTCAACAGCTGGCTGAACATGAGCCAGCAGTGTGCCCAGGTGGCCAAGAAGGCCAACGGCATCCTGGCCTGTATCACCAATAGTGTGGCCAGCAGGACCGGGGCAGTGATTGTCCTCCTGTACTCGGCACTGGTGAGGCCCCACCTCGAGTGCTGTGTTCAGTTTTGGGCCTCTCACTACAAGAAGGACATTGAGGCACTGGAGCGTGTCCAGAGAAGGGCAACGGAGCTGGTGAGGGGTCTGGAGGACACGTCTGGTGAGGAATGACTGAGGGACCTGGGGGTGTTCAGCCTGGAGAAGAGGAGGTTGAGGGGAGACCTTCTCGCTCTCTACAGCTCCCTGAAAGGAGGGGGTAGAGAGGTGGGGGTCAGTCTCTTATCCCAAGTAACAACTGATAGGACAAAAGGAAACGGCCCCAAGTTACGCCAGAGGAGGTTTGGATTGGATATTAGGAAAAAGTTCTTCACCAAAAGGGTTGTTAAGCACTGGAACAGGCTGCCCGGGGATGTGGTGTAGGGGCCATCCCTGGAGGTATTTAAGAGACAGGGAGACGTGGCACTGAGGGACATGGGTTAGTGGTGGTTTTGGCAGTGTTAGGTTGACGGTTGGACTTGATGATCTTCAAGGTCCCTTCCAACCTAGACAATTCTATGATTCTATAGCAAAGCATTACTCTGATTCATAGTTCCTCCCGCCTAAAAGCTTTCAGGCGTTAAAACACTGGCTTATACCACCACTGATTTTCATGACAGTGAGGTGCTAAAAATCAAGTCAGGATTCAGGGGAAATAAAGCAAAATGAAAGTACAGGCAGAAGTTCGGTGAGGGATCCAGACTCCTCCATAGACTCACCTTCATTCCCCAAGGAAAATTACACGTTTGACGTCCAATTTCTGTTCTTTGCAGTCTCAAGACAGCGAAAGCAGCTCTCCTCCAAAGAGATGCTTTATCACCATCAGTTCTACCTCCATCCTTTTCATTAAAGGAAATGCTCCCTGAATAACCTAC
This sequence comes from Charadrius vociferus, assembly GCF_000708025.1. Classification (NCBI taxonomy): domain Eukaryota; kingdom Metazoa; phylum Chordata; class Aves; order Charadriiformes; family Charadriidae; genus Charadrius; species Charadrius vociferus. The sequence continues at coordinate 559,202 of NW_009649047.1, read as the reverse complement.
ATTTGTACTGAGAGGAGAACCACTGCAAGGAATAAAGCTAGCTCAATGCAGCTAAAAGCAAAATGGAAGTGTCTAGAAAGGTGGAAAATAGAGAGCTTATAATTTTAACATTAAAAAAAAAAAAAAAAAAATGAGCCATCTTTCCTCCTTCCCTCGGCACCATGCCTTCCCTCTGCCAATAAAGGCACTTTCAGGTGCCACTGGCATTAGAGATAAAGCCACAGGGCACCTGGAAGAAAAGGCACGACTGTCTTTCCTAGAGTTCAGCGTGAAGCCTGAGCAACTGAAAAGGGACGTTCTGGTCAAAGACCACGCAGGTAGCAGCATTTAGGAAAGCAGCCTGCAACCCAACTTCAAAGCAGCCGTCTTCCCTTACAGTCTTCGGACTCCAGGAAATGGTCTCTTGAAAACACCTACCACCAGTGTCCTCACCTTGAAAGCCATGGAAACTTAACACAGGTTTCCATAAGAACAAAGCCAGGTCACCAAAGCATTTCTGCTTCCCTTTCCTCCTCCCAACATACCAATGGTGGAGAGGTGACAAGCTGTTGTCACCGCAGGACCACCTTGCCCACAGGGTGCCCTTTGCCCACATGGCTCTTCCTCAACAGCATCCTCACGTACAAGAGGAAACCAAACTCCAGTTTCTCCACTGAATCCCGCTCAGCCACCTACCCAAACCATGCTGTCACTGCAGAAACATGGGATTGCATGGAAAGGAGAGCTCCCACCAGGTCAAGGCAGCACGTTATTTCTTCCAAGAAAAGGTTTGGAGAAAACTCTGCCCTCCCAAGGCTGGCACAGAAGATCTGCTTCAACATCTGTGGTTTGACCCCCTCTAGTGGGTAGCACTCAACAAGACACGGAGCCTCGCCACCACCCTGCAACCAATGGAGACCCTACTCAAGTGATAAAGCCTATTTTCATTATTATGATGATGATTATTATTTTCACATACACAAAACCTACCCATCTTGCACTTCAGATTCAATGTCTTTGGACCTCTACACCCACAGCCCAGCAGTTACGGAGATCACGTAGAAAACTCTTAGAAATGGGGGCAGAGCGGGTAAGGTTTTCTGAAGAGAGAACCACCTCGCTAGGAAAAAAAAAAAAAGTTATACCCCAGACCTGATTTTGTAGGGAGAACATATTTATCATCTATCCCAGAATGTCTTCCCTCTGCCAACTTGTCAAAAGCTGACAAAACTCCATACTATAAAAGCAAGCTGTTAAAACTTGGCTAAAGGGAAAAACTTAGCTGCCAGACAAGCTAACCAGAAAAAGCTGCAAAAAAATATTCGAGTGTGCCAGGGCAGGCAGTAAATTTACAGAAAGGCTCTACAGAGCTGAACATCCCAAACCGAGACAACGAGGCAGTATTAGGTCAGCAGCTTCTTGCTCATCTGTCATTTGACAAGCAGATGTCTCCCACTTCAAGGGACTCGGGAAGATATCTTAAGAGATACAGCTGCCTGTATTTCTAAACTATCCGAAGTAGCATGTATCTAACTCACAGTTCACCCCAGAACAAAGTATTTTAGTAGAGCCTGAACCCACTCATCACGTAGTCATTAAATACCACATATTCCATTTAAACCCATTGATTCATCCCTCCACCTCCGGGCATACCGAAAGACGAACAACTCATAGATTTGGTCTTTCCACTAATAAACAAGATGTCAAGTCTTCACATAAATTTTAGGAATTTTTCTTTTAATCACACACATACACAAGGTGGTTTTAATGTCAGAACAGTGACAAGGGATGTTCTGGTTTGTTTGGTTGGTTTTCTTACAGAATGTTTTTCTTCTAAATATGTATTCAAATCAGTTTTAAAAACAAAACCCACAAAGTTATTACATTCAAGTCACGAAACTTACCGCTACTGACAGTTTAACAGACACAGAGTGATTTCCAGCTGATCAGCATTCATTTTAGCTTAAACTCCACATACTGTTAATCCAATGGAATCCAATAATGTTTTCTTTAATAGCACGCCACAACGCAAAGGATCATACTTTAAACCTTGTACTCCAGGACAGCAATCATGACCCACTAACCCACTTACAACAGAGGTTAAAGAAAGGTACACCAGACGGAGAAGTTACACTCCTAATTGTCATTAATACAACTATCCAAGATACAAAAACTTCCAAGTCAAAACTACGTCTCCTGAATTTACACAGCTGAATGGCTTCAGCGAAAGCAACAGCCCTGGCAAGCTCCGATGACCGACCTGCCTTCAGCCTATTTCCAGCAAAACCACAGCGCTGCAACCTCCCTCCTCAATGAAGAGCCCTTCTGCAGCTTGCAGTGCAGCAGCTCAATAGCCGGCGTAACGTGCCCCGACCGGCATCCGTTCTTTTTCGGACAGCCTGGTTGAATTGTTCTAGTCTTCAAAGGTAATCTAGGAGATTTGAGATGAAAGGTGAAAATTGCAGATTTATAAAGGTAAAAACCCCAGGACCTGAGCTTTATCAGTGGGAATGCCATTTGAGATCATACTACTTCAAGCAAGAATCAAATATATATATACCTATATATGTATACACATACGTTTTTATAATGTATAAATACACTTTCTTTCCAGCAGCCACTACAGGCAGGCAGTATTAACACAGCCTTGGGTTGTCGTCTGAGCAAAAAATAACCACAAAAAAATCAGGAATATGATTAAGCCCCCTCGCTCCGTACTTGCACTGCCTCCCCCCAGCACTCCTGCCTGGTCACGATTCACTCTCCGAATAGGACAACAGAGGACATGAACAGAAGACAAAGCCCCCACCCAGACGGCTCTAAAACAAGCTGCTTCTCCCACAACCCTGACAAAATGAGAGACAGTCTTGCTAAAATAAGAAGAGCCCAATGTATGTTTATATTTCTGCCATAAAAATGTTAGTTATTCATCATCCTATCAGCGAGCCTTCCCAACATTTAGGAAAAGAAGTCCCTAGAGGAATTGTGTTATCCCCCAAATCAAAACCCAGATTACCTAAGGTTTACTGAGAAGCAAAAGCCCTTGACAATTCAGGGAGAGGATTTCTGTACAACTCTAATCTGCCCTCTCTATTCTCTACGACACCGCTTCCAGCTGCTGAGCAACAGCCACAACAGCCTCTACACAACGTACAATCCCGATTACGCTACATGCAGCCGCAGCGCGTATCCGTGATTATGCAGGGAAGCGGGCTCGGTGCATCACGCACTGAACTTACATCGTCCTAGGGTCTTCCTCCTCCATCCCCGCGTATAAACTTCTTACCAGCGCGACGCAATTTAGCTGCAGGCAAACACCGCTAAACCAGCGCTTTCCAGTATTAGTCCCATCACCGCATTCAAGATTAATTTTAATGGTGTTTGCGATAGCTATAGTGGGAATGCAAAAAGACACCCTGGTGGAGGCTAGCCCACAGATCCCACGAAGCTAATTCTTGTTCTGGTCAGATACCGGGAGGCAACTCCACGCCGACCGCGCTGTACAAACGTGCCTTAAAAAGCAGGAGCCGCGTGTTACTGGGATTAGGGATCAACAGGAGAGAAAGCTCCCTTATTTCACCTAATGTGATTCGGTCTGCAGAGCATCCCTTTCAATCCCTTTTGGCAGTCCCAGCCCCGGCACAACCTCAGAAGCAAAGGTTTTTCTCTGCATTCAAAAAGTCTGGGCGACTTGCGCCTTGCTTCTTCATATAACCAAAAAAAAAAGAATCATAAAATAAATCACCCCTCCACCACATGCACCCCCTCCATCTCTGCCAGCATCTCTTCGGTGTCCCCCTCCCCACCTTGTTCGCTCAAGCGTGCCATGGCAGGGGGTGCTTTTTGCAAACGCCGGCTTTCACCGCGGCTAACACACAATTATTTCTTTCTGCCTGGCTCTGAGAGGGGAAAAAATCCAACTCGCCAGAGGAGCATCTGCATCGAGAACTGTTTTCGCTGGTGGGATCAGCGCTCGGGAGTATGAGGGGAAGCAGGAGAAAGGGTCGTGCACCAATTCATCACATGCATCACCCATGGACATCCCCCCTCCCACCACCCCCCCGGGCCCAAACCAAAAATTAAAATAAACAGAATAAACCCCCGAGCAGAAGTTGAGAACAAACGTGCTTTGAACGCTACACAAATGACATTGAAGATGCAGAAGAAATATGTATTCGCTGTTGCGCTGCCCGATTTCATGGGCTGATTTCCTAGGTACACATTTCACACACCCTTCCCACGCAGATCCCCTCCCCTCCACCCCCTCGGCTTCTTTAAAAAAAAAAAAATTAAAAAAATAAAAATCACAATCTTTGATGTGTATATCCATTTTATCTGGAGAGAGCGGTGTCCTCAGAAGAGGTGTCAAGGCCCTCCCCTGCCTCCACCCACGCAGCCCTCCCCCAGGCTCAACCATGCTGTCTCCATCTTAACTCCAGCCACTTCTTCATTAGGCAGCAGAATTAACCCCTTCCAGCCGAAAAAAAAAAAAGGACCTCCCCATCGAGCATCACTTTCTGCCTTCCCCTTCATCTTTTTTTCTCATCCATGCTCCAGCCAAAAATTCCTAAAATCCACCAGCGAGGGTTTTTTTGCCCCATTCACTCAGCTGGGAAACACCAACACAGGGAATATTAACCCTTCCAGCGAGTCCCTCCAGGGCTTCCCACTGCTTCACCATGACATCCCACCTTCTCCTCCCTTAAAAAAAATCAGCTTCTTCTCCCCAAGGATTATTTGCAAAGCTACAAAATCCCAACCAACCCCATCTGCAGCCTCTTCCCTACAGTCTAACCCACCCGTGGGGTGGAGGGGTGCACCCACCACACCATGACACAACCTGGAGACTTTCCAACACCCGCATCTCACACCCCTTCGATCTTAGTAACCCACGTCCCATATCAGAGGACTCTGGACCACGTCAGGTCTTTACAGTTGTCCTTACAACACCCCTTTCGGTAAGACCGACGTCTCTGTAGAAGTGTTTGCATCTACAGGCTTTCATCCCGGAGAATCCCTCCCTGCCTCCTCCCACATCTCTTTTTGGGAAGGATAACGCAATTTTCAGCTCGCTCCGAAGGATGAGGGTTTTTTATTCCCAGACCCTCCTCTGACCACCATCTCCTCCACCCCAGGACCTCTCCCTGCCGGAGGGGAACAGTCCCCATCCCTGACCTTCAGTCTCACACTGGTAACCCCAACACCGTCCCCACTCCCCGTAGGAGAAGGTTTCTTCTTTAGCCAAAGCCACAGCCCAGGCATCGCGCTGCGTTTTTCCACTCCCACAACCTGCTCCTTCCGTGCTGGGGGGGATGTCAGCGAACCGAGGGGGGGGGCTCCCCCTCCGCCCGGTGGGGAGAGGCTCTTAGGGACGGATGCGTCCCTTACCCTCTCATCATCTACAGGGGGTTCGATCCACGCCAGGAGGACACCGTCCCTCTGGACACAGCACATCCCAACGCTCGGCAGCCGGGGGTCCGCTGTCTTCTCCCCCTCTCTGAAGCAGTCCCCCCTGTTTTCTGGGGGACTTTTCCCTCACCGTCCTCCCCATCCATTTCCGGAAGGGGAGCGGTGGGGAGAGCCCTCCCCAGGGCCACAGGACCTCCCTCTGCAGCGCTGCCGGTTCGAGGGGCACCCCCAGCCCCGGCCGTGCCTCCACACTGTCACCCGTGCCTCCACACTGTCACCCGTGTCCCCTAGCAGCTGCTGTTGGGAAGAGCAGCTCCATCCCCCCCTCCCCATCCTGCCCCATGTCTGTGGGGCAACAAGAGCCCATCCCATCCCTTGAGGCACCATCTACAACCCCACAGAGCTAAAACTCCTTCCACCCCTCCATGCTTGTGGGGGGCACCAACCCATGTCCCATCCAGCCCAGGAGGTGACAGCAGCCCCCACTGCCCTCTCCCCAGCCCCACACACTCATTTGGGGGGCATCTCTCCTCCCTTCAGGGCTCTCCTCAGTGAAGCAGGGGTCACCCCAAATCTCCCCATGGGGGGCACCAACCCACGTCCTGCTTAGACCAACGAACCCCACTCCTCCCACCTCAGCACCACAGGCACATTTGGGGGGAACTTCTCAACCCTTTGGATGTCACCTCATCACAAGGGGGAGCCTTGCACCTCCTTCACACAGGGGAGCACTGACCCACATCCATCACGGACCGTGAGGTAGCAAAGAACCCCATGTCCCCCACCTCAGCCCCCCAGGCTCATTTTGTGGGAATCTCTCCTCCCTTTGGGTCTCTCCTCACCCAAAGTGGGAGTAACCCCCAAATCTCCTCTCCTTCTCCATGTGGGGGACAACGTACTGACCACAACCACCTCAGACCATGAGGTGACACTGACTCACATAAATCTCAGACCACGAGCTGACCGAGACCCCCCATGTGCCCCACCTCAGCCAGAGGACAGTGACCCATGTCCGCATCAAACCATGAGATGACACTGACCCACGTTCACCTCAGACCATGAGGTGATGCTGACCCATATCCACCTCAAACCATGAGGTAACAGTGATGTCCGGCCACCTCACCTTAGCCAGAGAACAGCAACCCACCTCAGACCATGAGGTGACACTGACCCCTGTCCACCTCAGACCATGAGGTGACACTGACCCCCGTTGGCCCCACCTCAGCCATGGGACAGTGATCCACCTCAGACAATGAGGTGACAGAGACTCCTATCCACCCCATGTCAGCCAGAAGACAGTGACCCACCTCCACCTAAAACCATGAGGTGACACTGACCCATGACCACCTCAGACCATGATGTGACAGTAATGCCCATCTGCCCCACCGCAGCTACGGGACAAGGACACTGACCCCTATCACCATGAGGTGACACTGACCCACGTCCACCTCGGACCATGAGCTGACAACCCCCATCCACCCCACTTCATCCAGGGGACCCTGACCCCCCTCAGACCATGAGGTGACAATGACCCATGTCCACCTCAGACCACAAGCTGACAGCGACCCCCATCCACCCCACCTCAGCCAGGGGATACCAAACCCCCTCAAACCATGAGGTGACAGCAACCCACATCCACCTTGGACCACGAGGTGACACTAACCCATGTCCACCTCTGACCATGAGCTCACAACGACCCCCATCCACCTCACTTCATCCAGGGGACACTGACCCCCCTCAAACCATGAGGTGACAGCAACCCACATCCACCTTGGACCACGAGGTGACACTAACCCATGTCCACCTCTGACCATGAGCTCACAAGGACCCCCATCCACCTCACCTCAGCCAGGGGACACTGACCCCCCTCAAACCATGAGGTGACACTGACCCACATCCACCTCAGACCACGAGCAGACAACGACCCCCATCCACCCCACTTCATCCAGGGGACACTGACCCCCCTCAAACCATGAGGTGACACTGACCCACGTCCACCTCAGACCATGAGCTGACAACCCCCATCCACCCCACCTCATCCAGGGGATACCGAACCCCCTCAAACCACGAGGTGACAACGACCCACGTCCACCTTGGGCCATGAGGTGACACTGACCCACGTCCACCTCAGACCACGAGCTGACAACGACCCCCATCCACCCCACTTCATCCAGGGGACACTGACCCCCCTCAAACCATGAGGTGACACTGACCCAC
>NW_009649047.1:538423-549945 GCF_000708025.1 Charadrius vociferus | reverse complement strand
CCAGTTCCCATTGCACCAGTTCCCATTGCCCCAATACCCAGTGCTGCCCTCTGCCCAGTTCCCATTGCACCAGTTCCCATTGCCCCGATACCCAGTGCTGCCCTCTGCCCAGTTCCCATTGCACCAGTTCCCATTGCCCCGATACCCAGTGCTGCCCTCTGCCCAGTTCCCATTGCACCAGTTCCCATTGCCCCGATACCCAGTGCTGCCCTTTGCCCAGTTCCCATTGCACCAGTTCCCATTGTGCCAGCAGCCAACATTGCTCTCTGACCAGTTCCCATTGCACCAGTTCCACTGCACCAGTTCCCATTGCACTGGCACCCAGCACCACCTCCTGCCCTATCCCCACTGCCTTATTGCATCAGTTCCCATTGCACCAGTACCCAGCACTGCCCTCTGCCCAGTTTCCATTGCACCAGTTCCCATTGCACTGGCACCCATCACTGCCTTCTGCTCCTTCCCCATTGCCCTGTCCCCATTGCACCAGTTCCCATTGCACCAGTTCCCATTGCACCAGCAGCCAACATTGCTCTCTGACCAGTTCCCATTGCACCAGTTCCCATTGCACCAGCAGCCAACATTGCTCTCTGACCAGTTCCCATTGCACCAGTTCCCATTGCACAGGCACCCATCACTGCCTTCTGCTCCTTCCTCACTGCCCTCTCCCCGTTGCACCAGTTCGCATTGTGCCAGCACCCAACACTGCTCTCTGACCAGTTCCCATTGCACCAGTTCCACTGCACCAGTTCCCATTGCACTGGCACCCAGCACCGCCTCCTGCCCCATCCCCACTGACCCATCCTCATTGCACCAGTTCCCATTGCACCAGCACCCAGCACTGCCCTCTGCCCAGTTCCCATTGCACCAGTTCCCATTGCACCAGTAACCACTGCCTTCTTCTCCATCCCCACTGCCCCATCCCCGTTGCACCAGTTCCCATTGCACTGGCATCCAGTACTGCCCTCTGCCCAGTTCCCATTGCACCAGATCCCATTGCACTGGCATCCAGTACTGCCCTCTGCCCAGTTCCCATCGCACCAGCACCCACTGCTCTTCTCCCCGTCCCCGCTGTGTTGGCACCTGCATTGTTCTTCTCCCCCCAGCACCGTGTGCTGACACCAGCATCCCCCAGACCATCCTCCACCGGAGCCCCTTCTGCAGACCCTGTCCCGCTCCCAAATCAGCTCCCCAGACCAATGTCTTGGCCCTCAAATCCCTGTCCTGCAGTGTGACCTCCGTATCCCTGTGCCCTGCTCACCCTCACATCCCAGGACCACCCCTCTGCCACCCAAGTTGTCCTCAGCCCACCTCAAACCAGACTGCCTCCCCCCTTCCCACCTCCAGCAGCTCCCTGGTACCTGTCAGCCCCAGTCCCTCCTCTGGGTTTCTCTTCGCCTTTTCCCTCCCTCTGGCCGTGCTGGGGAAGGGGTCTCCTGTCCCACCCCCATCCCATAGGTCCCCCATCACATAGCTGCCATCTCCAAGCATACCTCAGCACCTCGACCTCACATGACCTCACCGACCTCCCAAATCCCCCATCGCAGTGTCCTCCTGTCCCTCTCGAGACCCAAGGATCCCCCATCCTCTGTCCTCCTCTGTACTTGTCCCTTCCTCTCCTGCTTTGGGGCACCCTGCTCACCTCCCGCTCTTCTTACAGAGTCAGGCAAACCCACCAGCTTCTCTCCATGGCCCCAGCTCCATGATGGAGGAGACAAACCTCTGGCCAGCCGAGGAAGCAGCTCCCACCTCCGGCTGTGGGATCTTCCTGGGGCTGAGCTGCACCCCAGGCAGGTGTTTCCCCAAAAGACAAGCTGGGGAAGCCAAATTCAAGGTCCTTCCTCCCCCGGTTCCCTTTCCACCCGTCCACATTTGTTCATTCATCTTATCCATCTTTCCTGTGCTGTCTTGTGCTGTCCTCTGTAGGTTACAATCTCCCCTCTTTTCTGTTGTGGGTTTGGTTTTTTTTCCCCATTGGATAAGCGTGCTCCTTCCAGATGCTCCTTCTCCAGCTCTTTTACTCTTCCCATGGGCTCTTGCTTCTGCCTCTCTCTGTGGGAATCCAAATCCTGCCCTTTCTCATTTTTCTTTTCTTTTTTTTTTTTTTTTAAAAATTGTGGCAAAAATATCAGGTTCAGGGCTCCAGAACTGGCTGCCAAAGCTACTGCTTTGCAGCATCTAAATTTCAACAGGGAGGGGAAAAAAAAACCACAAGCAGGTAGAAAGGTGCATAAGTGCGGCTAAAATGCTTTTTCCAGGGAGGAAAAATTAATTTAATCTCAAGAAGAGTGGGAAGGACTTGCATGTATTAAATAAGTTGCCTGGGAAGCATGTGTTTGGCCTTACCGAGTGATGTCGGAGGAGTTCAAAAAGTTGTGCGAAGTCTGAGAGACGCTGCTGGTTTTGAACCGGTTGGATCCTCTTGTGGCAGAGAAACAGAAGAAAGGGAAGGGAAAGCAAAGCTTCGCGCATTGTCCGGATGAATGCACTCTGATGCGCGCCCGTATGTGGCCAAATCAAAGTCATTCGTAGCGCGTGAAACTCCGGCACAAAGTTCTTCAAAAGGAGAAAACCGGTGTTATAGATATAATGGGATCGGAGAGGACGTGATCCCGCCGGTCCCCATGATGCTGAATTCAAATGTTGCGGATAGTCCCTTAATTTCTGCTGACTTAACCCGCAGCAAGAAATATGAATACAGAAATAAATGAGATGAATGCTAACCCTCAACTTGACCAAAATGAATTAATGTGCATAAGGCATGTATAATAATATATGCATAACATATAATCCCTCTCCCGTTTGACGCACTAAAACCTAAGCAGTAAATATGGATGTTAAGTCTCACAGCGCTAAGAAACAAAGACTGTGGGACCTGTGTTCTTGGGTGAGAGGCACTTGTATTGAGCTTAAACTTTTGTTTTGCTGTACGAGGGGATATAAATGGAAGCATTCCTCATTTCTTCAAACTTTTCTGTGTAGCAAATTTGCTACATATGATTTGAAAAAAAAAAACAACCCCAAAACAAAACAGCACCAAAACAGCACAGAAGTAATAAAACTATTTGGTCTTATTATTTAAATAGAAGTGTAGGTGCACATTGCATTTCGTGAACCAATAAGGGGGCAGAAGAGTCATCTGTTTTGATACAAAAACAACCCAAACTTGTGCGATGAGACATACGGGTGGGAGAAAACAGCAGTTGAGGATTTTAACGTTGGCACGCTAAATGAGAAAAGCAGCTGCTTGGGCAATATATGACACGATACAATATACTGTTGAGACTGCCTCTGAATTTCTCAGTGTAGTTGTGGCCACCTGTGTCCCAAGAAGGGTGAATTCAGGCCGGAATAGGTGCAGGGAAGAGCCAGGCGTTGATCAGAGGTCAGGAGAGCCTGTCTTTCTACTGTGCACTGAAAGAATTTGGCTTGTTTGTTTTAGCAAAATGAGATCGGAGAGGGAATAGGTTTTCTGCCTATAAATACATCCTGGAAAGTAAATGCGAGCGAAGGGAAAGGCGTGACGCCGAAGGGCAGCCGCAGAAGAGTAAATGAGTAGGAACTGGCCATGAATATATTTAGTCTAGAAATCGGAAGATCCTTCCAGTAGGAGTAACAGAGACTAAAAATAAGAAATAAAATAAAAGTAACTAGTTTTAACACACAGCTTCATAATTTTATAGAGGAAATTGCATGCCAATGTGAAACAATAAACAGTTGGGATGAAAGCCCTTGAAAGGTTTCCCAACTCAGATCATCTCTCCTTGGAAAGATCTTGTCCATTTTGATGCATGGTACACTACGTTCCTTCCTGCATCAGGCGATGAGTCACGGATACATGACTCTGTGGGTGGCCAGAAGTGATAACTCCACCGCTTACATCTTAATTCCTGATTATCCCATGATGTTCTTCGGCTCCCGCTCGCTCGCTCAGCACACAGCAGAGATGTAGCTGCGTTCAAAGTACCCCACAACCCCCTCATTTCCGTGGTACCCACAGCCACCCCTGTGGGGTGGTAGAATCATAGAATGGTTTAGGTTGGAAGGGACCTTGAAGATCATCTAGTTCCACCCCCCCCGCCATGGGCAGGGACACCTCCCACTAGACCAGGTTGCTCCAAGCCCCGTCCAGCCTGGCCTTGAACACCTCCAGAGATGGGGCAGCCACAACTTCTCTGGGCAACCTGTCCTAGGGTCTCACCACCCTCAAAGTGAAAAATTTCTTCCTAATATCTAATCTAAATCTGCCTTCTTCCAGTTTGAAGCCACTCCGCCTCATCCTATCACTACATGCCCTGGTAATGTCCTTCCCCAGCTCTCCTGTAGGCTCTTTTAGGTACTGGAAGGCTGTTATGAGTTCTCCCCAGAGCCGTCTCTTCTCCAGGCTGAACAACCCCAACTCTCTCAGCCTGGTATCGCTCCGGCCAAGGACATGGGAAAGATGCTTTGCCCCTTCGACCAACCAGATCTACACTCCTGCTTTGCTGTGGCACTGGCCCTTACAGGGAGCTAGAAGAGCCATTAGTCAGAGCCTGTTTCTTTTATTAGCCAACACGATGTATTTTTAAGGGTTTTTTGGAAGTTGTGAGTGTCAATCACACCCATGTTGATATCTCTCTCAACTCATATGTTTGAGAGGAGAAAGCTTTTCTCTGTGCTAAGCAGCAACCCACGCTTCCATCACGCCAGAGGCACTTGTGTCCAGAGGTCCGGGTAAACTCTGGGTGACCCTTAGATCCCCGAGTATTTCTAAAACATGTTTAGCAAGGCTTTTTCCCTCCCAGCAGTCAGAGCTGATCCGTCTGTGCCTTGCATTTCATGTTTTTTATGGTCTTTAGAAGAACCAGCAGGACACCAAGGAAGAGGTGGCGTGTTTGGTACTCCAGGAGCACCCAGCAAACCACGGCATGGGCTCATCACCTTCTTGGGTGGGTCGGTTAAAGGCTTTTCTCAGCCTGATCAATACACTAATTGAGCTGTGTGGTCTTCCATCTTCCAAGCATTTATTCAGATCAGGGGAACAAACACTATATATAGACAGGCACGTAAGCCAGAATCAGAGCTGTGCAAATCTGGAACTACCTCTTTTAAATAACCGGGGGATGGATCCAGCTTAAGTGTTTGGTGGATGTGGAGTACTCTGCTACCAGCACAAATAATTACAGTTAATGGGGATTTACTTTAAGCAAAGTAGGTCAGAAAAATGACATCTTATTGTGTCATTAGTTTCCATCAATTACTTCCATGTTGTTTGCTCAGTTCCCAAGTCAAACGAGTGTGGGCTGACAGCCTTGCAAGCTCAACTTGGTATTGTCTCTAAAAATCAAGCTGCATTATTTCTGCCTCACGCATCATCACTAACAATAAAGCATCCACCGCTGGAATATAGCAGGTGGCTTTGTTATTCATGCATGAGGCAGAAAAGACTCCAGCTTCCTTTGCCACAACGTTACAGTCTCCGCAGTATCAAAAGTTGGTTATGTTGGTAAACTTAATAGTTATTGTGCGAGCTTCACTTAGAATCACAGAATCATAGAATCATAGAATGGTTTAGGTTGGGAGGGACCTTGAAGATCATCGAGTTCCAACCCCCCTGCTATGGGCAGGGACACCTCCCACCAGACCAGGTTCCTACGAGTCACGGCCAGCCTGGACTTGCATACCTCCAGGGATGGGACAGCCACCGTTTCTCAGGGCAACCTGTTCCAGTGCCTCACCACCCTCACAGGGAAAAATTTCTTCCTAATATTTAATCTAAATCTCCCCTCTTCCAGTTTGAAGCCATTCCCCCTCATCCTATCACTACATGCTCTTGTAAAAGTCCCTCCCCAGCTCTCCTGTAGCCCCTTTAGGCACTGGAAGGCCGCAGTAAAGTCTCCCCAGAGCCTTCTCTTCTCCAGGCTGAACCCCCCCAACTCTCTCAGCCTGTCCTCCCAGCAGAGAGGCCCTATCCTTCTGGTCATCTTGGTGGCCCTCCTCTGCACCCTCTCCGACAGGTCTCACCAGAGACACACTTAGGTCAGTCCTTTTGTCAATTAACTCCTGTACTTTCTGTTAGACTTTTTGAATGCTACATGTGTATATTGAGGGAGAATTAACGCGCTGCTGCTTTTGCCAGCACTTGTCTCCCTGTGACAGCACTTTGGGACATTAGCTCTCTAGGAACGGTGCAGAAGACACTAGATGTTACATATTGAAAAGCCAGCTCACAGTCATGCTAAGAACTGCCTCTAAGAGATTGTGAGGAACGTTTGGTGGAGCTTTCCAGTTCTAGCACTTCTTTTTCATTTGAGGGATTAGTTTTTGACTTTTCAGTTTAGCAACACAATTGAATGATAAGCGTTATCGGTGACTGTCAATAATCATGTGTTAGACCCTACTGATCTCTTGAAACAACTGAACGTGGTGTGTTCTCACAGCCGGACCAGGTGCTTGACTTCTAATTCCAGTTCCTTACAACTCTATAATTTCACATGCAACTGAGTAGTTTTGAATGGCTTGCACTTCCCAGGAAATATATTAAAATTAAAGAACATGTTTCGGTTCCAGCAGTCCAACCAGGAGCAGGTTCTTTTCAAAATAAACATCCCTGTGAGCCACCCTCGTTTCCCTCGCTGAGGGTTTAGCTGGGGCTATCGCAGAGGAAGGCATCTAAACCAAGAGGCTATTCCTTAAAACCAGATTCTTCTTTCTGGCTATATTTTTGGCAAAATGGAGTTAGTGATACAACCTACAGAGGTTGTGAAGCTTGATAAAAGTCCCTAAAACATGTTGAGGTCCTCAGGTGCATGGTAAAAGCTGGACAACAACTCTACTAAATATGTGATTACATGAATCCCAAACTTTACTGGGCAGTAATACTACATTTAAATCACTTTACTCCTCCTGACAAATTTAAGAATTAGTATGGTCTTGGGAGGTGTGCATTAGCAAACTTCATAGTTTCTATTATCTAGGTCTTACCTGCGGTGACGTGGTTTATTCAGCTCTCCTCAGGCTTCCTTGAATCTCCTGAGAGCTGCAACTGTTTTCATTTATCGCTGCTCATCAAAAGGAACCTGCCTCTCTGCTTTCGGGCACCTGCCTTTGTGGGACACCTCTTAGATGCAATCAGCTGAACCTGTGACATCAGATGCGTGTTCGTAGGGCCACCTTGGGACTGGCCCGTGCAGAAGAGGGTGACAGCAAGAAGATTTCCTTCCTGCCTTTTCTTTGCAAAGCCTGGCTTTCCTGGGAAACCAAGCAGAGGCTAATCCACTTGGTCATGCTCTTTGAGGTACTGGTTACCCAGCAGGATGAAGCAACATGACTTTGTCAGCTAAAAATGTGGTGAGCGGTACAGGGAACTGTGTTTCTCCCCTTGGAAAAGCATTAACAGCTAAGACCTCCAGTTTGATGGACTTGCTTGGTGCTCTTCCAAGCTGGGATTTAGGAAAACCAACTACACAGCATTTCCTCCTTCCCCCCATGGGGCTCCAATGACTTAATTGGCTATGAAGGGCAGGGACGTATCTCATAGAGTAGCTGGCTGCTGTTGTCAGCGTGCCACGCTGCTCTTCAGAGCTCAGTGAAAAATAAAGTTATCAGGTGATGCTTCCCCTTCTGGACCGGGTACATGCGAAGGTTGGCCACTGTCCCAACAGGAACTGTGCGTAGTGCGTAGCTTTTCTCTTCTTCTAGGTCACTGGGAAAGCCAATGTACAGCCATGGACCATGGAAGGAAGTGGAGATGACCAGCTTTCCACACACCCCTCCCGATGCTCATTTTAATACCTGATAAAGCTGTAAACCTCATCCAAAGTCCAGGCAGGTAACAGAATAAAATATATGGAGGTTGGAACTCGATGATCTTTAAGGTCCTTTCCAACCTAAACCATTCTATGATTCTATGATTTCCCTGTAATTGATGCTGTCACTACAGGGTTGTTAATTAAATGCATGACCTTTTCTATCAAACCAAATAAAGACAGGATGTTGCACTAATCCCAACCTGCCTGGGTTTCCCCTCGGAAAACAAGGAAGAGCCTACTCGTGGTAGCTGCCCTGATGACTGTAGCTTCTTCCATCTCCATTTAGCTGAAACATCTGCCTGAGGATTGCCTGTTTATAATGTGGGCTATTACACCTCAGTGTGTCTACTTCTTCTCTTCACGGCCCTTCCTCTAGTGAAGATACTGCAGAGAAATAGTCTTCCCCTGATCCCTCACTGACCTTGTGAGATCCTCCATGGACCGTTTTCCTAAAGCTCTGTCTGCACCAGGTCTCCTTGTTTTTCTCTCCTTTTTCATCCTGAGGACAGAATTTCCATTCCCATTTTATTCCTTTTATTTGTGCTGGTTACACCTTTGCAGCTCTTCTCTTCTCACCGTGAACCACATGGGATTTCTCACTTATGTGTCCACACTCAGTAAACCTTTTGCCCCCTGCCTTGGCCCCACTATGACCACCATTTCTGGTCCTAAATAAAATGCCTTGGTCTGGTAGAACCCCTATTCCGAGTCAGCAGCAGCTGGATTCAGCCCCAAACTGAGACATCTGAGTGTCTGCATCCACGCATGAGTTGGGTGTCTGAGTTCCCATCATAGTCAAGAAGGAGCTCACCAATGTTGCCCGCATGCAGACATCTAGTGCCATTTGAAAGGCCCCAGGGAATCTCACCGGGCCTCCAGCTGATGCTCTGAGAGGGCTTGGGTCTCCTGTACCTCCTGCATCCTACCTGCCAATCTTGGAGCATGATGTTCTGGCCAGCTTGAGGCATCTCAGGTGGCAGTAGACATTCAGAAACTGCATCTAGCCCAGAGCATTCTGCCATTACTTTGGGCAGGAGCAGGGTTAGGCCCCCAGTTCACATCCACCTGTACCTATTTTGGATGTTGGTTTTAGGCACAGACAAGATCTGTTCTGCTTAAGAGCTGTCAGCTTCTTCTCAACAGCAGCAGAAGTAACAAGCTTGTTTCTCCAGGGACCTTCCCACCCCATGCCCCTGTCCTCTCCTGACTCATCCTCTCTTGGCAAGAGCAGGTCTAGTTTCAGGCAGCAACATGGACTTTTTACCTGTTTTGAAGAGAACCGGTCATCTGGCTTTGCTGCTTGGCATGAAGTGATGTAAGGAGATGGGGCATAAATACCATTTATTCTATAACTGAGCAAAGATCTCTTTTGTAAGATAACAGAAACACTTAGTTTCTTATTTCCTTTTATTCTCTCCCCGCATTAAAAGCATCACCATTTCCCTTTCTCTATTTTTAAATGCTTTTAATTAATTTGGCTTTGCACAGGTCGTTTAATATCTCAGGGGGCAGATGAGATTTGCCCAGCTTGAAATGGACGCTTAAGGTCTCCCATCGGTATGGCAAAAATGATCGTGTGGCTATTTCAGACAACGTCTAAAAATTAAGTATTGCTATTCTGAAGCCTTGGTTCAGGCACACACTGTGCTTTCTGATCTGTGCACATCACCAGCCTATCCAGCTTTGGCAAGTGCTCTTATCATTTCGTCCATCTGCCAGCACGCACAATATTTCTGAATCTGTTAATTAAGGAGCTGAAGTTCTGCCCTAAGATACCAGAGTAACTGGTTCAGTTTCTTTGCAGCAAAAAACTAATGCTCGCCTTGGCCGTAATTACCTAAATTGTTGAGAAAAATGATTCTGCTTTCATGTTGATTCACTTTTGTAATTTCATTGCCGAGGCTAAGTGTGGCACCCATTTAAATTATCTCCTACTTTCATTTTACTCAAGACATGTTATTTGCTAACAAAGATTCAATATGGAAAAATGGGAAGGTGACAACTACCTCCTTCATCAATGCAAATGACAATAATCTCCTCTCCTCCACCATGTAAAAATAAACATTGAATCATCCCAGGCAGAAATACCCTTCTGCATTTAGAAATATGGATATGGAAAGGCGACACCTGCTCTCATTTACGTAATCGTAAAACTCAAGTTTATCTAGTGATTCCACGCCAAATACTTCAGGAGATCAACAGCAGTGTGAACTCAGACTGCAGTGGTCCCCAGTGTTTTTCCCAAGAATATGCAGGTCCGTCACTCTTTGGCTATACTTGCACTTGAAAATAGAAGATTAATTTTCATTCTTGTTAAATTATTGAAATTATTTGTACTAAAAATCATCCCATACAGCAACTCTGCTATAAATTCCTGCTTTTAGTAGCTCTTTGATATTATTATTGGCCTCTCTACAGCTTCTAAACTGACATGAAACCTGCCACGAGTGATCACCTCTGGTAATAAGTGCTGTTGGGGCTGTTGGGTGTGCAGAGACTTGTGGTGATGATGGGCTGAGGGTGATGGTCCAGTGAGAAGACTTTTGTTGGACGCTCGGCCACTGGAAAGAGCACATGGAAACCTTCTCCATCAGACTTTTAGATGTGCAGTTCTGCACAGTAAGTAGTCCTCACTCCTTGAGTTGTCTCTTTGGAAACACTTGAAGGCTTTTTCAAAGGCTCTGGGACATCCTCTGTGCCTGATGCCAAAATGTGTCTCCTTCTAGTGCTCTTTTCCTGGAAAAGTATCTTCATACTCTAACATGGAACCACAGTGATGGACTTTGTGGTTTGAAATGGAAGGACTATGTTCAAGCCCATGGGTGCCTTTTGCAGAACATGGGAGCCTTTGCTCTTGGGAACACAAAAGGGAATTTTTTTATCTCACATTTGATTAAAAACAAATTCCTGAGCTGCCATGGAAAACCACGTTCAAGCTCTTAAATCCTGACCAGTGCTAGACCCTGCGGTCCTTACCCAGGACAGCAAGTGGGTATGTGTCTTCAGGGAACAGGATGAGTCAGTAGAGGTTCATATGTGACAGTGTGGTCACCAATGTGAAGGTGTTCAAGGGGATGAAGGTTGGCGAAGAACTTGGAATTTTACATGATAAACCATGGTGTGATCATTAGGTATATTACGAGAGATACAACTTTAGGTATATTATGAGAGATACAACTCTTTGCCTCCTAGATCCCCATGAAAACACCATCAGAAAATCCCCCTGGGATGGATTTGGCTGCATTGTGTCATAACTCAGCAAAGCAGAACAGAGGGGGAACTCCTGGAAAATTACTCACTTTTGGAAGGGCCAAAAGCTTTTTGCATAAGAAACTAAAAAGTAACTGCATAAAATAACATCATACTTCTCAGAGATTTTATCCGTCTTTGTATAGCAAATCTTGGAGCTTATCTTGGAGGCTGGGTTTTTTTGAAAGAGTATTTTGAGTTTTTGGAGTCTCTGATTTTGTGGACATGACCACAGCAGGCCAGCTGGAGCCAGAAGAAGATCCTGGTGCTGTTGGGTTTGCAATAGAGCTATGGGAGGATCCTGGGAGCTGCCGTGGACAGGCGGCAAGGGCAGAACCAGCAGCTCTTTCTCCATTGCTCCCCTTCATATTGATTTTCAGCCCCGTTGCAAAATATGGGACATATTGTGCTGCTATTTCCTAAACAGAGCTAATAAATAAAACCTGCACACACGTCTGTGAAGCTTGCACAATGACAAAAGTAAAC
>NW_009649047.1:502667-538380 GCF_000708025.1 Charadrius vociferus | reverse complement strand
AAGTTCTCCAGGCTCTGCTGGCTTCTCTTTTGATTCCTTCTCGTGCTTTGAGCTGTTTTTCTCCCCACAAGGATGGGTGTTTAGATGCTCTCCTTCTAATCAGCCACAATTACAGCCTTTTCCAGTATCTTCTGCTGCCAAATTGGAGGGGGAAAAAAAGAGAAAGGTTGCTTTTTTTAAAAAAAAAGAGAGCGAGGCTAATGCTTGAAAAGACATATGTGTTTAGTGTTGTTGGCAGATTTGTAAACTTATTAGTGCCTCCACACACCATGTAATTAAGATCTACTGGTAATTAGTCAATAGTTAAAAATAGGGGTTGGTATTGTGCTACTGAAAACGCCTACAAAATAATGTGTTCTCTGCACTCGAGATGCAGTTAGTGTCTCTAAAAAAATGTTAATTTAAAAAATAAATATTTGTTTCAGAGCCATTTCTTTTCAGCAAAGTAGATTTCAGCATGTGAATGTGCGTGCATGTGCGTGTTCAATTTATTTATGTTTGTGCATTTATGCCTGTTTGTGTGATGTCCAAAGAGACTGACTGTGTATTTTGTCTTGGATAAAAGTGTTAAGCTGTAAAACTGCAGACTCAACACAGCCATGGAGGGAATGGGAGCTTTTCTCATTCTCCATTGAAATAAACCTACTCATCAAAGGAAATTGTTCAAAAATCCACAGGAATGGCAGATGTGCAGCACCATGGGGCAGATGTCTGATGTTTGGAGAGTCGTGCATGTATTTTCTAAATATTTAGGGATTACCACGGTCTATAGATATAATCCTTTAGTAACCTGAAATGTCAAAGACAATGGAAAAGCTCTAATGCCTTGTAGCGAACGTTTGGCCAAACTGTCCTGTAAGAGCGGGCATTCCCACGTGTATTTGAAGTCGCTTGTCCTTATCCTATGAAAGAAGACCTGTGAAAAAACAGATGTGTTTTTTAAATTTCTTAACTCCTGCTTTATAATGCGCTCCAGAGCTGTGTGAGTTGCGGGGTGATGCTCTGAAAGGGCGTCTCATTTGGCTGTCATAAGCAATCTGCGGTGATTTGTTGTGCAGACAGGCGTTTGTCTTGAGTAATCCAAAGGGCTTATTTTGATTGTTTGATAGATCCAAGGAACATATAGGCGACTCAATGGGGGGTTCATTTATTATGCTCCCAAACTGCTCCTAAATCTTTCTTTATGTCATGTCAATGGGTTTGTCAGGCCACCCTCACATAGCAGTAATGAACCGGTGGGGGAAATTTACTCTTGCGAAACAGAGTTAGCTGCTGCTTGTATAGACCTCTCTCTGAAGTACCAGGGGCGAGTGAAATTCTGCTGAGGGAAATAAACTGGAATTTGTTTCATGCCCTTGAGAGAAGCATCTTCTGCTGTTCTTAGGAAATAAAAAAAACCCCCACAACAAACTACTCTAATTCCATAGTAAAGCAGAAAAGACCAAGCCTAAAGAGTCCTAGCAAGGGCCAACAAAGTTATTTCACGGGTTGCTCATGATACACACATGAGTTAATGTCTAGAAAGATCTTCTGAGGATGCATGCTGTACAGACACCAGGTATTGGCTACCTTTGAGTTCACAGTAGGATTTACAGTAATGTTGCTTTGATGCTGAAAGTGAATTTCCATTTCATTGTGTTCAACGCTGGAATTTATAGAGTGAGGGTTTTGCTCAAACACCTGAATAGCCATTGAAACCAATTTCCAAATAGCATTTTCAGGTAGGAATGTGCCCTTTCTCCAACCTGTTCCAATGTCCCCTTCCCCGACTGGTTAGGTATGGTGGTTAACCAACACATGGCAAATACTCTGGGAATGTCATAAAGTTAGTTACGTCAAACCCACGAACAGACCACTGTATGATGTATGATACTGCATGATGATAGTTAAAATGTATATCTGTACATCAGTGATGCTGTTTGTTTTTAATCAAACAAAATTACTGATTGAAAAAAAAAAATCCAAACAAAATGAAACCAACCATCTTTGATCAAGGATTAGGTGTAACAATTGTGAAACGGTCATGTGTGAGGAAAAGACAGAAATTCATTATAGGAGTAATTTAGTTTTATATCATTATGTGTTACGTTCTGCTGTGGAATTCTTTTTTTTTTTTTGACTGAAGAGCGCATAACCAGAGACTCTTACAACATGAGAGATTCTTTTCTCCAGGTTTACCCTTCCATTGGAAAACACTGGGTTAAGAATAAATGAGCTCTGTGGCCAAGGGACAACTCAGGAGGCACGTTCACACACAGCGTTGGCCGTACTGTGTAATAGCCCCGCAGAGGAACCAGCAGGGACCCTTCCTTTGGTGCTGTGCCTGTTGTCTGTAGCCTTGACCAGGAGAAGACATGAATAGGATGTCTCTCCTCTCCTTAGGATCCAGCAGAAACTGGCCAAGGGATGAACAGTGTTATTGGAGGGGGTAGGAATGATAAGGACATGGAAAACCAGAGATGGGGACTCTGAAGATGTGATCTCCCAAGCCTTGTTTCCTCAAGAAACCAGAAAGACATAAAGAAATATTTATTCCTATTGCTCTTTTCTGCTTCACTGCTTCAAGCTCTTTTATAAATCACCATCCCCAAGTCTCACTGCCCAGCTTGGGCTCACTTGGGACTCAGAGTCAACACAGCCTGAAGATTCACCTCGGGGCTGATGCATGTTTCTTTCAGAGAAAAGCTTCATTCGCCATCTGATCTGTCCTCACTGGGGACCATCAGTTGATCACCGGTCATGCCAGTGCTTGGAAACAAGTCACTGCATACAAAACTGCCAGCACGTGAGAAGATCTGGGACAGCCAGCCATCGAGGTTGGACAGTGACAAACCTCTCCAGTGGGACCCCTGACATGTTCTGCATGGACCGTCCCAGAGCCCTGTGCAGCAGAGACCGCAAAATCCTGGAGGCTTTGAGAATTGTGAATAGGGACCCACTCTTCACAGTCTCTTCCAGAATGAGAACTAGGAAGAAAAGCCCATTACAGGCAAATAGCAACAGGTTCAAGGATTCCCCTGAGCTGAAAATGACCAGAAAGTGGAAAATTAGTAGAAATATATGTCATATGTGCTTGTCCTGTTCTTACTTTTCTTATAGGGACCTGTTAATGGCCAATACCGAGGAGAAAATACTGGGTGCATCCTTGGTTTGAACCATCCAGCTGCTGTAGTGCTCTGGGGGCAGCCGGCTCCCCGGGACGGTGCATGCCACAAGTCCACGAGTTTAGCCCACTGTGAGATGAGGTTGGACATGACCCCATGCTGCTGTCTCTGCAAGACATAATCCACTGGTGTTTGCTTCACAGCGATGTCTTTTCTTCTCGGTTAGAAGTTTTGCTTTGAAAGGCAGTTATGATGACTCTGATTTACGATGACAGCAACTTCAGTGGCATTTAAAGAGACTGGAAGGAAGACATAAATAAACTTGAAGATTACTTAATAAAGCAATGGAAGAAGCATACAGGCTCTTGTATCAATTGTTCTTCCCTATAAGG
Source organism: Charadrius vociferus (assembly GCF_000708025.1). Classification (NCBI taxonomy): domain Eukaryota; kingdom Metazoa; phylum Chordata; class Aves; order Charadriiformes; family Charadriidae; genus Charadrius; species Charadrius vociferus. The sequence goes on along the minus strand of NW_009649047.1, from coordinate 534,884 downwards.
TTCCTAAATACTAAGCTGGGCATGGGGATTTGTCTCACCTTCTTTTAGCATTTAGAAGTTGGACGTCTTGTTCAAGCTGGTCCTTCAAAGTTTCTCTGCAGGACCTGGAGAGGATGTCAGCACATCTATAAGGCAATTCCTCTCCTTGTTGTTGGCATGCGCTTTGGGACGGGATGAACCATGCTCTGGAGATGCCTGTCCTCTTTCTGCTGTCTGTGGAGAGAGTGCGGAGCACTGCACAAGAAATTTAACTTTTAGAGGGCTGGAGTTTGGCAAGAGCAACCCAGACTAGGCAGAGTGAGCAAAGCCATGTTCAGAGATAGGATGCTTTGATTAGGTGACACTTTGAGTCTTGCTTCTTGGATTGCCAGAGCCTGAGAGTCCTGAATGGGGTTCTCAGTCTTTGGGCGAGTGTCACAAAGTGCTCCTTGTGGCATCACCCGCAGGAAACCCGGCCAGTACCAGAGAGACTTACCTCCTGCTCTGCCCGGGTGATGGTCAGCACAATACAGAGGGAAACCTGAGGAGGTCACACAAAGCAGGAGGACAGCAAAGAAAGAGAAGCGTGAGGAGCTCCATTATCTGCTAGGTAGGCTGATAAAAAGGGGCACGGGGGATTCTGCAGTACAAATGCTCAGGTTGAATCTCTGAGAGAATAACAAGCTCTGGCATTTTTAGGGCAGAATGAAAAAAAAAAAAAAAAGAAGCTGAAACAGCAGCAAACAATAACTCTTGATCTAAATCTTACAGATTACTGTACTTGCCATGAATCCAATGGGGCAACCGTCCAGGTAAGGACTGCAAAACTGGGCCTGTTGAATGAGACCTACCTTGATCCAAAAAGTTCTTAATTGTCCTTCTAGCTCCAGCAGAGACTGTGCAGCCTTGACTAGTCACTCCTCGGCTCCTCTAGTATTTCACCCGGTAGAGAGGAAAGAATTCTCGCTCCTCTAAGACATAAAGAGAGAACACTAGGAATAGTGCTGCTGGTCCTGCACAAGACAGGTCAGAAAATCCCACTGTGAAACCTCTACATTAGAGAAATGTTATGGTTTGAGAGACCCATAACAATTTGTTGTCGTTTAGACAATCATTCTGTCACCCGATGACCCCTCCACACCCAGGAAAGGGAATCGGGGGAAAAGCAAGGAAACCCGGGGGATGAAGTATAAACAGATTTAATAGAATAAGATTAGATAATTAACAGCACTAAAGAACCAATATTGATCCTGACACCAATACAGAATATGCAAAGATTATACTCAGTCAATTCTATCAGGGGGAAGCTGTGCGCTCCCAGCAGTGGACAGCAAATGTCGGACACTGCGAGTGCTACAGCTTCAGGAGGAAGGGAAGGCCTCAGGAGTCCGGCACCAAGGCACGAAGTTGTCAGGATGGCAGCCATCAAGGGAGAAAGATAACTTTGTGGCAAACTTTCTAATTTATAGTGAATGTGACGTTGATGGTATGAAATAATCCTGTTGGCCAGCTTGGGTCAAGTGCCCGGGTCTCGCTCCTTCTCATCCCCCCACCTGGCAAACTTGCAAACACTGAGACCTTGAGACCCACACACCATAGCTGGCTGTAAAGTAAATATTTTCACAAATTCAGACACTGGAGTCTTCTAAAAGTGCAGTTTTCCCAAGTATTAGAATAGAAATTAGTCCTGTGTTGCTTAAAACAGGACAGAGAAAACACCTCCTTCATGAGGAACGGCATTCATCGCGCTTCCAAGTAACCACTGCTTACTGCTTTGCAAGGTGCTGTGAAGGTGCAGCGAGTCTGTTGTGCTCGCTATTAATTAATTAACATTCAAGAGAGAAGCTGCCGGTTCCACTCGTGCGAGCAAGTGTCTCTCTGGGCGGCGTGCTGCGGCTCGCGGCTCCAGGAGGATTTGGTGCAAGATGGCAGCTGGGCCGGGCTGGCTGGACGAGAGGCAGCAAACTCTTATCTTCAGGAGCTGCAGTAGTGTCGTGACATTCCAGGGACCAGCACACGCACACACCATTCCTCACCCCACGTTTCTCACAGGGAATGCGATACCCCTCGCATTGCTCACGTGTGCTTTCGGCGCATAAATGCACGCCGCTGTTTCCACCTCTTTGTCGACAGCTCTTTTACCACATCTTGATTAAATGAAACATTTAAATCCTTATCCCCACCTAAGCACAGACCTGAGACATGCCCATGTGGCAGAGTATTTAAATATTAGCTTTCAGTGCCACTTCAACGAGCACAGGTGGGCTTTGGATTAATTTTGGGTGTAACGCTTTGCTGAATCAGTCCTTTTCCACTGCAAAGGGCCACCATGGAGGTACAGAGAAGTGCAGTGCAGGAAGCCATCCCATTTGTTGCAGGAGACACAAGCTAACACTCTCTTTGCAGGAGCAAATGTGAGTGGAAAGACTTTGCAGGTTCCTCCTAAGCCTTCAAGTCTATCTTGAATTGGTTAATAGAGGTTATGGTAAGGGGCAACTTGGTAGTTGGGCCTCACCTGAGAGTTAAAGCCATATATACACTCAACTTTAGGAGAGATCTCAGTGCTTTCAGTCCTGGGACACGTATATTTTCCACCCCTGTTGTCCATTCACCCACTCTTTGGGTTTTTCCTGATGGATGGCGCTGTATTTGTCTCTGACTTCCCCATCCAATGGACAGGAACCAGAGCTTGAGTCTCAACAAGTGAGTGTGCACCCTCTGCCACACACTCCCTCGAGGGCATCACCACTGGGAAACAGGGATGAGCGCTCTCCCACCAAGCCCATTACTGGTGTCTGCCAAGGACTGACCTCTTAAAGAGTGTGAAGAGTGCAGATCTCTGCTGTGGCAAGGCTTTAAATAAGCAGACACCTTGGTGTGGATACTTACAGCTTCTTCACACCAACAGGTACAGAGAGATCAGTTGAAACTAAGGAAACATCAGTGGAAGAGTCTTGAGGTCTGATGATCTCCAGATCTTCCCTTTGCTGGGACAAGATGGATCCATCTAATGCCTCTTTGACCAAGTTCAATTTGTTGTTCATCATTCAGAAAATATTATTGAAGAATCTGCGGCTTCCCAACCATTTTCCAGGACCTACCTTTTTTTTCTTCAGAAGAGCTTGAATGCACCAACAAAAAACTTGCACCGGTGGAGGACACGGGATTCAGTAGGCTCTATGGGCTCTATGGACAGAAACGATCAGTGAACATCACAGCTGACTGCCAACACTGCAGCAAAGCTTGTTTTCTTTTAAGCCCTGTGTGCTTTAACCCAGCGCTCGGTGAATTGCGAAGTTGAGTGCATTTGACAGTGCGAAGGCAGTGTAACAGTCTGGCGGCTGGTACCCCAGTGGGAAATCCTGTGCCTGGCTCGTGTTGGCTCGCTACGTCAGGGAGCTGCAATCATGACCGGAGGTGATACCTTCATTTTCAGGTGCAACTGCTCTTTCAGCTATTTGCCTTCCGAAATCACTCTTTATTGCTATGTGTGAAAACCTTCACCACTGTGCAAAATTACTGTGTATCAGATGGGAACGGTTTCCCGGCGCTGGTTTTCAATAGAATATTTCACAGCTCTCTGCTTGCTGGGAAACATCCATTTCTGCTCCAGTCTGTGCTGACCCGCAGAAGTTACAGACTTTCACAGCCTCCTGATGCAGAGCTTGGGTCCTGCAATCAAAGCTGTGGCCACTCGGACATTTAGGTTTGAGGAGCACTAATTCAGCATCCCCTGTACAAGCCACAGAGGGCATTTTTCTCTGATCAGTGTTCACACTACTGGATGATGCCATTTTCTCCAAGGTGCTGCTTGTCTGTACCATCTTCTTACCTCCAAACATCCCAACTCTGCAGTGTTTTATTTACCTTGCAGTGTCAAAGAGTTGTCTTATTGCCACATTGCTATTTTTCTCTTGGAAGGTGGAAATTTCAGTTGGGGTAGGCCTGCATAGATTCTGATTTCCAAGGTTTATCTCCATAAACGCATGCAGACCAATCTTTGACCCCCAGCATTATACTCACCAGGGTGCTATGTTTCTTCTCTGGTTTGCAGCAGTGGTAGCACCATGGCTGGTCTTTTCATTAACATAGAATCAAAGAATGGTTTAGGTTGGAAAGGACCTTGAAGATCATCTCGTTCCAACCCCTCGGCCATGGGCAGGGACACATCCCACCAGCCCAGGTTGCTCCAAGCCCCATCCAACCTGGCCTTGAACACCTCCAGGGATGGGGCAGCCACAGCTTCTCTGGGCAACCTGTTCCAGTGCCTCACCACCTCAGAGTGAAAAATTTCTTCCTAGTATCTAATCTAAATCTCCTCTCTTCATGAATACCAATGACTTGTCATGGGAGGGAGGTTCACTGTTTTAGTGTTCACTGGGGACTGTGGGCTTCTTCATCGGTTCTTATTCCTGAACTCGGCAAAGTGCCACCTGCAGTCTCTGAGGATATTTCAGACTCCATTGCATAAGTGCCCTCTGGTCCTTTCTCAATGTTTCAGACTACGGTTTGCTGTTGAGTCTATCTCCTGAACTGCATACATTTCCAAACCTGGCAGCAGAGTGGCTAACTGTAGCACATTAATCGCGCACTTCCCCTTTCGTGATCTCCCGGGCTCTTGCATAGCAATTGCCATACCCGGTTAGACCACCGGCTCATCAAATCCTGCTTCCTGCCTCCAGCGATGGCCAAAACCTGAGGCTTCAGAGGTTACCTCCATAGCACACCAAACTAACTGCACAGTTCTGGGTGTACGGGTGGAAAACCTCTTTCCTGGCGGCCGCAGAAGATCCACTTATGCACTGAAGCATGAGATTCGATTACCTTTATTACAGGATCTTTGCATGCAGAGCTACAAATGTTCATGGTCATGCAATTATCCAGTCACAGCAGTTGACTCAGTGACCTTCTTTGGCAGTGAAGTCCATAAATTGGCTATATACAGCAGTGGGATCTCTGATTTGCTCACCTCCATTGAACTTTACCTTCAACGAGTGACATCCAGGACTTATATTGTACATGGCAGGGTAAAATGGAAAGAGAGTTTTAGGCCTGTTGTTCCATGTGAATATCCTCAAACTCTTCTTTTGTCTTTACAAAACGTTTATGGGGTTTTGACCATTTTCTTTCCTCAAGCAAGAATATACTTGTGCTGCTCTTCAGGCTTTTCCAGCACCCTGGAGCAAAGATGAATATCATCTATGAAATAACCAACTTATCCTTTGGCTTCTCTGGGTAAAGTTCTTAGGTATTTCTGGGAAAATGGTTATTATAGAAATGCAAGAAGAAAGGTCATTTCAAGGGCTGACACCACCTGAGACCCAGAAGAAGAGGGAAGATAGAACCATAGAATCATTTAGATTGGAAAGGACCTTTTAGATCATCGAGTCCAACCACAAACCTAACACTGCCAAGCCCACCACCAAACCATGTCCCTCAGCACCACATCTACACATCTTTTAAATACCTTCAGGGATAGTGATTCCACCACTTCCCTGAGCAACCTGTTCCAGTGTTTGATAGCCCTTTCAGTGTAGAAATTTTTCCTAATGTCCATCCTAAACTTCCCCAGCACAACTTGAGGCCATTCCCTCTTGTCCTACTGCTTGCTACTTCGGAGAAGAGACTGATGCCCCCCTCTCTACAACATCCCTTCAGATGATGAGTGCACCTGGTTAAACTTTCACAGGAAATTTATAGACAAGAAGAAACTCAGTGATTCAAAGAATAATTTGGCCAGAGGTCACGTTTCACAATGAAGATATACCAGGTATCACAACCAACAGGAGGAACAGCTATCCAGGGAGAAGGAAAAAAATGTTAGTTTTAAGCAAAACAATGCCACAAAAAAACCCCAAACATTTAGCATCTCTTCAAGCACATGCTACTGCAGCCTTGAGTGCAAGGAACCATAAAAGTGACTAAAGCAAGAGCCTCAAGAGCGGATTGCTCAAGTGAAAGGAAGCTGGAATGAAATGCCAGCCAGCCCCGTCGGTCCCTCATTCGGCGCTGCTCAGAAATGCCTGATGCTTTCTGACTGGATAGCCAGGGCTGGAGTAATTACTCGGTTGCAGCGTTTTCACTTTTACAGCAAAAAGGAGGCTTCTTTTCTTTGCATGAGTTACAATTTTGCCTCGTATTTTCTGAGCTGACACTGTCGGTGAAGGTCTTTGCTATACGGTCCTTCTGGTTTGCTCCTGGCCTGGTCGTAAAAGCCACTTGGTCACTGTTCTACTCTACCATATTTGAAGCTAAACTCCCTGGGGCTGCATTTGTAACTGGGACTTAAATAATTTGGGGTGCAGACAATCACCCATTATGCTAAATTGCCAGTTTCAGCTCAGGTGAACAAGCCCTGACCCAAACAACCCCGGGAAGCTCAGGAGTTAGTGTACACCAGGGACCATTCCCAACAGACCATCTGGGGGAACCACCCTGTTTTGAAGACTGAGAGAATTTAATTGTACAGATGCGGCAAGACTGTGCCAAAGGGCCTCAGGACTACAGAGCCGGCCTGGCCCTGTTTTTTTGACTGGTATAGATAAAGCCCAACTGCCCACTCTGTCTTGGCTTGGGTGCACGCACATGAGGATTTTTAAATTATAAATCTCTTAAGAGATTTCTAAATATCTGAAGAGAGGCTGCTGAGGTGTTCTTGCCCTATATACATGACTACGACTGGGTCATTGCTCACCTCAGCCTTTCTGAAGGGCTCTCTGTGGACTAGCACAGCCACAGCATCCACGTGCCTGGTCCCTACCTCCGCACTTAGTGTGAGAGCCCAGGACACTTGGAGGGCCAAGTGACCCAGTTCCACCTAGCAATGAGCTGCACAAGAGTGCAGGACACAAGACAGACACAGCACACAGCCTTGATGCCACCATGCTACTCCTTGGGTTGTTGCCCTACAGCCCGCTTGGTCCTCTTCACCTTCCCAGCTGGGTCACCTCTGAAGAGGTAGCTGTGCCTGCGGGCAAGGATAAAACAAATGGACCAAACAGAGGTTGGTTTGGTCCAGGGGGAGCAAAGAGGAAAGCAGATAGCCCTGAAGTTTAGCCGTTTATCCCTGTTCACCACCCTTTGCTACGAGATATTGGTGTAGCTCAGTCTGTTGTCCACCAAGGTGGCTTGCACGGTGGGGTCCGTGAGTATGGGAGCACCTCCCTGGACCTCATCACCCTGCACTCCCTCTGTAGTCAACTCCAAAGGGAGATCCATCTCCAAGATAGGGACTGAAGGCCTGAATCCCACTTCCAAAGGTATAACAGGACATGGAGGTCTGACTGGTGAACCCAGGAGCAGGTGGTCCAAATGAAGCTGAGGGCAAACGTTGTAAGTGCCTTTCCAAGGATGCTGGAAGGGTTGTTTGGCTGCATGTTGGACTGGGAGAGGCCCCAAGACCTGTGGTGTGTGGATATCGCAAAAGCATGCTGGAGACACCAGCAATGCCTGCAACACAGCTGTGGACGGGTCTGTCCAAGTGGGCCTGGGACTCCCACCAGAGAGGTCCTTAGGAAGGACTGTGCTGTGCCATGCCTTCCACCAGACTGAGCCTTGGAGCTGGTGAGACCGGACTCTTTCTTACCCAGAGTACATTTGGCTTTCTGAGCAACTTCGAACACGCTTCATATCTTTTTTGATTCTCCACTATTGACTCTGAGCATACAACTCTTCCCTTCCAGCAAAACACCAGACCAGGACCACCTCTAAATCCTCTTGGTCATAAAGGCATTGGATGAATTGCCTTCATTCCCTGACACCATTCCTCCCTCCTTTTTTCATGTCTTCAAGCCACAGGGTCCAGCACCTAGCCAACTCTTCCCTGTGCCAAGTCCTGAGATATTTATGAAGCAATCACATCACTTTGGTTAATGCAACCTTCCCTTTTCTGGTCTCTGGTGATGTTCTGCACCTGGAACCCCTCCTGCCCATGTCCATCCCTGCCCTTGCTGGCCATCCTGCTTCCCTTCCCTCCTCCCCATCTCCCTTATGCCACTGTGGTGCTCTTTCCTATGGACCCATCTGCTCTCTCCCAGCCCTTGCAGCACCATGAGTGGTGGAAGCTGAAGAAATGGGCTCCAACACTACTACCTGCAGAACCCCCGCTCTTGGCACTCCCTACACAGGAGGAGCACTCCATGTTCTAGCTGAAAAGCAGAACCTATTTCTGGGCAACAGCATCACTTTGCCTCTTTTTTACCTTTTTTACCTTCCCATGCAGTCCTTCCCTCCCACCAGACCGCTCCCTCCCGAAGGGGATCACAGCCACCAACCCCCATGATACTCTAAAACCTGGCAGTGCTAAGCCGTTCCCCGTCCCTCCGTTCCAACCACCTCCCCCACACGCTTTCCTTCTCTAATCCTCAAGGAGCCACGGCTTAGGAGCCCAAGCTTAGCATCGCATGATGTGCGCGTCTCATTGTCCCCCTCTAATAGCATAAGCCCTGCATGAATCGCCTTGATTTTAGGACACAGAACGTTGCTGGAATTCCTTGCCTTATTTCTAGTGATTTCAGTTCTGCACTGGGTCTTTTCCATTACTTATCTGCTGGATATTCAGAGCATGGCAAGTCACATTATTGTTTAGATTTTAGAGGCAGTATTAGCTTTCAATATAGATGACAAAGCAGGGATGCAGCAGAGGGGCAGTGGTCTACATCGTGCATCCCCTGGAGGCAAAATTTGGGTAATGGGTTAAAGTCATGAAGATTAAAAGTTCCCTTAGAAAAAAGTCCCAACGATGACTACCTGAGCCAGATATTCCCACCATCAGTCCGCTTGATCATCCTCCCATGCCCCATACTGTCAAACAAGCTGCTTTAACTAACTGTCTTTGCAGCGTTCTCAGTTTATTCACATTTGATGCTTTTGGGGGGCTAGGTTAAAGGTTTCAGCATGGCAGGGGAGGTCAAGCAATGGAGATGTAGACTTACCAGGCTTGTGGGGTTGGAAAATCCTGGAAGCAAAGGATATTTTGGCTCTGACATCATTATTTGGGTTTTGTCAGGCTGATTAAAAGGTGCTACACACTCATGCATTGACAGATCCCAAACATTGTGGTATTGGCTTGGTAGATGAAGACAATATGGGACTGGGGGGAGAGGCTTGCGTTGGGATACCCCGGAGAGATGGGGCAGGGGGGAAATGGGATGCAGGCTTGCCGATTGCCTTTGGCCACATACAGCAGGCCACCTCCCTTTGTCCACAACAAGGTAAATTCTACACTCCTTCGTGCTCGTGGAAAAGAGATGAGCGGACTGGATGCACAAAAGGGAAAGAAAACAGAGGGTGCATCCATAGGAAATGCTTTGGTGCAGCGGCATAGCAGTGGTCCCAGCAGGGAACCATTTGTTCCCAGGGCACTCACAAAGGGGCTTTGCCCAAGACATATTTAAGCAGCTTATGGCTATTAAACAAATGTTTTAATCTGCGAGAAAGTGGGCCACCAGGCGGGCAGGTGCCCTGACGCATTTACTGCCATGGAGCAGCTGGGCCTGTGAGAGAGAGCAGTGGAGGGGACCCAGGGGACAGGTTATCAGAGAAGTGTAGGACCGAGGTGGCCAGTGTCGGACCTTACGCCCCAGGGGTTGAGAAAACAGTATGACAATTGCAAATGCCAAAAAGGTTTCTGTGGAAAGGTAAAAGGAACCTCTGAAATCACCTAACAGCAGCAGGGATGGGCAGAGGGAACCCCAAAACTAATGCACCAAGCCTAGTTGCACCTCTTCCACCTCTGTGTTGCTTGCAGGACCTGAGCCAGGCAGGTGGAAGGTAGCTTCAATATTGCTCTCCAGATGTGCAGCTCCATCCTCGCAGATGCAGCCACTGCTGAAGGGCACAAAGGGCCAGACAGAAAATCTGTCAGATCATATCCAGATCTGATCCTAGTTTGCCCTAAATAAAGACCTGTATCTGTCTGTGGGAGGTAAGAGCAGAGCAGGAATAACTTCAGTGGTCCGCAACTGCATCTCGTCCTCCAAGAAAAAGGCTTGAGCTGACGTCTTGGGTCCCCGAGCAGGGTTTCCTAAGCAGGTGCCGTTATTTTGCAGTCATCCGAAAGATGGCAGCCTTCCCCAAATCTTCTACTTCGCCAGCTGGCCGGGCTCTGACCAGGAGATACGTGTCTCACCTTGACTACTGACACTGCAGTTGGCACAGCCTGTGGGAGACGGGGCTCGAAAGCTGCAGAGAGATGCTAAAAGCCATGTCTCCAGCCGTGCTTTTGGTATTCTGCTAGTGCTGCTTTCTGCTCGCAAAAGTGGTCATGGCTGCCTCCTCCTGGAAGAGGGATTTCAATCGATGCATGCTAATTAGTTATTTTCCTCAATGAGAGAGAGGGTCCGCAAGGCCGGACAAAGCAGAACAATTTAGTTATTTTGGTGCCTTGGGGGTGTCGGTGGATGAGAAGCTCAACCTGAGCCGGCAATGTGGTCTGTCAGCCCAGCGAGCCCCCGGCATCCCGGGCTGCATCCCCAGCAGCGTGGCCAGCAGGGCGAGGGGGGATTGTGCCCCTCTGCTGCGCTCTGCTCTGGGGAGACCCCCCTGCAGTGCTGCCTCCAGCTCAGGGGTCCCAAAATAAGAAGGACAAGGAACCTATTGGAGCGGCGCCAGAGGAGACCACAGAGATGCTCTGAGGGCTGGAGCCCCTCTGCTGGGAGGACAGGCTGAAAGTTGGGGCTGTTCAGCCTGGAGAAGAAAAGGCTCCGGGGAGACCTTGGAGCCCCTTCCAGTCCCTAAAAGGGCTCAAGGAAAGCTGGGGAGGGACTCTTGATCAGGGAGTAGAGCCATAGGACAAGGGAAATGGTTTTAAACTGAAAGAGGGGACATTTAGATTAGCTGTTAGGAAGAAATTCTTCCCTGTGAGGGTGGTGAGCCCCTGGCACAGGTTGCTCAGCGAAGCTGTGGCTGCCCCATCCCTGGAGGTGTTCAAGGCCAGGTTGGATGGGTCTTTGAGCAACCTGGTCTGGTGGGATGTGTCCCTGCCCATGGCAAGGGGGTTTGGAATTAGGTCCTCTTTAAGGTCCCTTTCAACCCAAACCATTCTATGATTTCCTCTTGGCTGTACATGAGCCAAGTTGCCTTTATGCTGGCAAACCCATCAATTTGGGTTGCTCCTGCACCATTTCCTCACCATCCATGGTTCTTGGAGCAGCTCCTTTGGGAGGAGGGGGTTGGATTGGGAATCCAAGGAGGAAGAGGCTGTAGGAGCCAGGAATACACTGGCTTGTGGTCTTAGCTGTCTGTGGTCTCTGTTTCCAAATTGTTCTTCCAGGCAGAAGGACATAATAAGATGATGGGGCGAACTCTACCCTCCAGCACCTTCATCATGTAACAGAGCACTCTGTGCTACCAGTCATCCACCCACAAAAGATCATTGTGTCCCCTCAACAACTCCCTACCTCCCTTCCCAGAGCTTTCCTCTGCCTCAGTTTTCATTGCAGGAGCTTCTCGGGATTGGAAACAAGGTCCCCTCCATGTCCCTATCCCATGCATCTCTGTTCTCTGGGCTTTGTCTTTGGAAGTGGAAGATAGGAACAAAAACATAAAATCCTTTCTTTTCCAAGCATCCCTTTTATCAGGTCACCTTTCTCTCCACATTATATTTGCAACGTACAGGAATCTGCAGAGAGACCCAAATACAAAACAACACCCTCAGCTCTATTTCCCCAATCTCCAATTCTTTGAGTTCACCACTCTGAGAGAAGTCAGTCATGCAGCGTATTCCTGGCTCTGCTCCTGTGGCCTTGGACACACTGGAGACATCTCTTCCAGTCAATTAAACAGTGCCAGGGCCTGGTTTCTGGCTCTGAGGCCAACCGGAACTACCTGGCCATGTCCAGACTATGACTGATGTGAGCAATCCCCCACCCCTCCGTCATCCCTGTCCCTCACTGTGGGCAGCTTTGTTGTTGTCCTCACTTGGCCCGCGCAGCCTCCCTGCCAGACAGGAGATGTCTCTGCTGCGTAACCAGGGAGCGTTTCTCTCCTGCAGACAGGCAGCTGTGGGCTTAGACTTTTGATGGTGAGTATAACTTTTGGAAAGAAAAGCATTGGCTTTCTTCTGAGCTGGCTTTGGTGATGAAGATCGTGTCTTCAGCTCTTGGTGACTTCTGCTGCCTTCTGCTCCTCAGCCGCCCAGCACCCAGTGGCACAGGGTGGGGGATGATTCAAAGAGCTCCCACAATAATAAAAGCAATAACTGCAGCAATGATAAGGATGAAAAACCTTGAAATAAGCACTGGCTGTGGTTGGCTGCAGCACTCGGCCTGTGTGGTGGTCAGGACACATGGGGAATCCTGCCAGGGTGCTTTGGAGCAGCACTGGGTGGGCTGGAAGTTGCTTTTGTGGGCATCCTTAGGTATAGAATCATAGAATTGTCTAGGTTGGAAGAGACCCTTGGGATCATCAAGTCCAACCATCTACCCTACTCTACAAAGTTCTCCCCTACACCATATCCCCCAACACCACATCTAAACGTCTCTTAAACACATCCAGGAATGGTGACTCAACCACCTCCCTGGGCAGCCTATTCCAGTGCCCGACCACTCTTCCTGTGAAAAATTCTTTCCTAATGTTCAGTCTAAATCTCCCCTGTTGGAGCTTGAAGCCATTCCCTCTCGTTCTGTCATTAATTACCTGTGAGGAGAGACCAGCACCAACCTCTCTACAGTGTCCTGGCACATCTCAGAGAAGCAGGGAAGTGCATCACTAATACCTTCATCCACATTAGACCAGCAATAAGCTCTGTTGACCCCTGTCACCTCCAGCCTCACTGGAAGATGAAGTTGTCATTATTCACAGTGTGTTTTGTGTTTCCTCAAGGCATGTTGGAAGCAAGAACCATGGAGCTGGGCAATGCACAAGCAGTGGGCATCACTTCCACTCCCAGTGCTCTGAGTAGATGTTCCTGCCCCTCCTAAAAGATCTTACTAAAGACTCAGGAATGCAGATGGGGAAGAAATGAGGACAAAAGCAAAATGGCTCTGTGCTAGCAGTATAGCTGCCATTTTTCCATAGGTTTTTTCCATAGAAACAAAATATTTTTTTTAAGTAAGCATCCCACAAGGTGAAATTGGGATTGGTGGAGGACAGGCTGGAGAAAGGAAAAGATTTGGGTTCGGCTGAAGTATTTTCTCAGATAAAACTGAAGTGATGCATTTTTACTTTGAGTTTTTAAATCCTTTCCCTTTGCTGTACATTAAAACAGAGCAAAACTGTGATTTCCTTTCTCTCAAAAAGAGACGGGGGAGCCTGGTTCCCTCTGTGCTTGGGGTAACTCCCCTGTGCTTTGTAGGAGGTGACACCAGAGTCCACAGCTGAGGACACTGATGGGAGCGAAAGGAAACATTGTCCTCAAACATCTGTAGAAGAAAATACCCTGAGCCACGGTGAATTCCTCTCCAGGAAAGCCACCCAGCCTCCCCTCAAATCCAGGTGGAATCTCAGCATCCATGGTACCCTGCAGCAGAGGTACCCATCTTGGAGGCATCGCTGGAAAGGAGAGAAAATCACAGTGATGGATGGGAGCGAGGGTCAGCAAGGCAAGGGTTGTTTTGTGCTTTGTCTTCCAAGAAAACAGTGAGCAAAGAAGAGCCCTGGATATTTCCTTCTTGTCTAGCTTGTGTGCTCTGCTTCCTGCTGCAGCACCGATGTTCACCTCTGTTCTCCGAACAGGCGCGGGGCACACAGTGGATTTTCTGGTTCACTGGCAAGCCCCGAGAATTGAAAGAAAATTGACTTTGATCTAAAAAGAAATGAACTTTTTACCTTTTCTGTTTGTCCCCAAAAAAAAAAGAAAGAAGAAAAGGATTCCTTCGAGATCAGGCAAAATGTTTTCTTTCATGTCTGGGCATTTTAAATTCTTGTTTAAATAAAAGCACAGGGCAAAAAAAAAAGGAGGGGGGAAGGCACGGGGCTGTGAGGAGGACTGCCTGATTCATCCAGCACGGTCCTACAGCAGCGAGGCTGGATAATTCACAGGGAACGTGAACAGGAGGAAGCTCTGCCTCTTTGATGTGGGAGGGAGAAGCTGAAAGAGGCTGCAGAGGATGCCCGGGTTGGGCAGAAACAACCACGGATGTGCCTTGTGGGAGGCAGGTTACAGCCGTCGTGTTCCCTGCACTTTCCTGTTGGATTACTTCAGCAGAGCGAGATACAAATGAGCGTCAAGAAGTCCCTCGGGGCTGTTATTTAGCGTCTTGGTAACACATGCGTGACCCATGGTGAGACCTTCCAAAATTTTTCCAAATGGACAATTTCTGGGGTTTAGGACATATTTTCCTGACTACGCCTTATATTTTCTCAGCTCTGCACTACATGAGGTCGGGCTCTTTGCTGCTGTCAGTGGCTGCAGCTCTGTTCTCACCAGCGGGTTATGGATCGCTTTCACATGCACCAGATTGTTCTCCTTCAAGTGGACCCAGTGATGCTCAGAGATGCTGCCTTGGCCCAGAATGAGCAGTTGGAGCAGTTGGAGGGTTCCCTATGCTGTCTCCTTGGGAAGAGTCTCCTCATGGCATGGATGCCATGGGTTATTTACCCCATCATGCAAACTTACTGAGGGAGTTACCCTGTTTTGGAGAAAACAGGGGCTAATGACACACGACTGCTGAAGGAAAAAGACTAAGTCCTTCTGTGGACAGTACTGAACTGCCAGTGGCAATCTGCACATTCAGAAGCCGCAGCACAATTTTTAGGCTGTACCAGCCCTAGTTAGGTCCAATCTGTTATCTGAGACGTGACAGATTGTGTCTCTCCCCTCCTGCTTAATTCTCCAACTACTCAGCCCCAAGGAGCCTGTGCTTACAAAGTGCCTCTGCAGCACAGCACGGAGCTGCTCACAAACCAACGGCCATTACTGTGTTCCCTCTCTCATTCCCATCCTGATCTTGCACCTCTGAAGTCAGTGAGAACTTTGCTCATGAAACACTGACTGGGTGATCACTGACTGTGACTGATCAAGGAGTGATTCGGACCCTACCACGGTCCAAACCAAAGGCTTTAGCAAGACTTTGCTGCCTTCACATCACTCTTGTTTTGAGAAAAAAGGTTCTGAGCTCCATACAGACAAACAGCAGGGGAAGAATGGGAGGAAACATCAACATCATGGGATACAAATGCTATGGGGAATTGGTTTCCAGTGTATTGGCAGTGCAGGGGGGTGAGGGTTGGAGCTAGTACGTCCCAGAGAGCTGTAAGGTTACTCACATGTGGAAGACATCTGAGGAAAACCAAAAGGGCTTTGAAAACTGAAACCATCACCTTCATAGGATTATGTCTGGGCTGCTGGTTCAGATTCTCTGGACCAGAAGAAGTGGTAATGAAAACCTGTGTAGGGGTTTTTGGTCCTATGAGGTAAAGACGGTGTTTACAGTGTGCTGCACAGCTTGGTGGTCATAGCTTTCCACCAGTGCTGGCTAACCTCTCAGAGAATAACGCTCAGTGGTTTTGTGGTACCTGCTGGGGTCTGCTGGCTGGTACCACAACTCGGGCAGCGAGGTAGTTTGAGCTTAGAGGACACGACTCAGAGCTATCACTGTGGGGATGTTTGTCGATGGATATAGCAAATGTGCAAAGCCTTGGTGGTGGTAATTGGTGATCAATGATCTCAGTTCAAGTGTGGGATGGACCTCTGGAGGACAGTGATGGGGCATACAGTGGATTTCTCTCTGATACTACCCCACCATGTCTGCTCCTGTGCAGCCCTGCAGGATTTGAATCACACAAAGGCACAACTTAACAAGAACAGACTACTAAGAAACTCACTTATGACTCCTGTTGGGATAAGGCTGGTATGAGAAAGTTCAGTATCTGCATTTGACCGTATCACCTCCATAAACACAAACTTATCTGGCAAGACTTACCAGATCTTTCCTATCCTCTGCACACAACTTTCTGGAAGACAATGAACTGCACAGCACACCTTAGGGTGAGAACTGGTCTTTTTTAATGAGAGGAGCTAACTGTATTTCCATCAAACAAGAAGAAACTAATGCAAACATCACTGTTTCCCTCCTCCTCCCAGCACCAAAAGTCTCTGCTCTACTTCTTTTTCCTGTGAGCCAAGCAGCAGTACATCCTCCTGCAGTCTTCAGTATGCTCCTCCTTCTCTCCTTTAGCACAGGTCCTGGAACAATACCCACTGCAGCTCTTTTTTGACTGGCTTTTGCCTGTAGAAAGAAAGAAAGAGAGCTACGTCTGCATTGACTAATTCATCATGGTCAAAAGCACAGAAATCCCGCCACCACCCAGTAAAGTCTCTCCTTAAAACAGTGTTCACATCCACACCAATACTTTGCAATGGACCCTGGCCACTGTCAGCCTTTGTCTCAGGAATGGTTTGAGTCCATGCTGTTATCCAAGATCAAAAGTAGGCTGGTGACAGTGCTGTCAATTAAATGGTGTGGAAGACTTAGTTCAAATGTCAAGCCAAGACCTCAGTCCTGACACTGCTGCATTTATCAGTATAGTCACACCCTGGCTATTTAGCTTGAGATGAACTGAATTGCTCTGACTCTATCAACTAGTGTCCAACGACCATGATGGGACCCAGTTCACATGGAGACCCCCAGATGGTGGATGACTAAATCTAGGATGGTGTGATTCTGGAGCTGAACTCCACCCCAAAAGTTTCATGAGCCTAACCCAACCAAAATCTCAATACAAGACTTGCCACCCACACCTACTTTCCTGGAAAAAGTCTTTTTTTAACCTTAATTTCTTTATGCTTCACTATTCTCTCGCATTTCTGTTCCACATAATTTGCCCCCTTACCTGGGGTGGCCATCAAGGCCATTAGAAAAACAGCAAACACAACATAGATGATCCTCATGACTGGATATCCACCAGGATCACAGCAGGTCCAGGATGAAGCCTTGCAGAGAGATCTTGAATCAGTAGCTAAGAAAAAGGCTGGAGACCCTGGTATTTATAGACATTTCTTGATGGAGAGGACAGTGTTAAGGAGGAGCGTGACTTTGCTGTTGTCCAAGGACACATTGTTTGCTGCTTAGTGGGATATTATGTCACTCCAACCCAGTAGCCATCTGACAATAAGACGTCCACTCTGTGCCTGTTTGTCACTGGCTCTTTGAAGGCATCTCATGTGGCCTGTGCAGACGTCTCTCCCTTGGGAGCTGCACTTCTCCTAATCCAGCTGCCAAAGCTTTCAGCACAGATAATTGGGACTGTCGTTCCCCGGAAGGGGGACTTGGTTTGTAGGAACGGTTGTGGTGGGCAGTGTTAACACCAACAAGTTTGAGACCCCTTCTTCTTCCTTTCCAAAACAGAGACCTGAGACGACTGGTACTGCGTTGTCCAATGCCACCATATGCATTCCCAACTGTATGTCACGACCTAGACCCCCTTCTAGAATTCAAAGTGCTGTGGCAATGGACATGCAAGTTGTTATAAAGTTGAAATGTCTTTCCTACAAAAATGCTCCGGCTGTCTGAAGGTGAGGTCACCAGTCTAAGCCAATTATCTGGGGCTCAGTTCAGTTGCCTGAACACAGACAGCACCATTTGAAGCTTCCTGAAATTTCCCAAGTTTCTTCTACTCTCCTATATCAACCTTGTCCCAGAGATTTGGAAGCCACTTTCTGCAGACAGAACTAATTTCCGCAACTAATTTCTCGTTTCTGAGTGTTGGACTTTGTAAACATAAATGAATAGAATATAGCAAAACGCTAAGTGCAGAGATGACCAAAGAGAGTGACAAATAGCTTATGCCTCTATTGCCCACCTAAAGTCTCCTTCACCACAAGCTGGGAAGAATTCACAGAATCACAGAATGGTCAGGGTTGGAAGGGACCTCTGGAGATCATCTAGTCCAACCCCCCTGCCAGAGCAGGGGCACCTACAGCACGTTGCACAGGACAGCGTCCAGGCGGGTTTTGAATGTCTCCAGAGTGGGAGACTCCACCACCTCTCTGGGCAGCCTGTTCCAGTGCTCCACTACCCTCAAAGTATAGAAGCTCCTTCTCATGTTAAGATGGAAGTCGTAGCATTTACATTTACATCAGCTTGTGACTGATGTGTTTCTTCCCTTTCCCTTCTCCCTTGAGGAAAAGCAAAGAAAGAGCTACTACAGCACCTCCAGTCCAAGAAGAAACGGAACCCAAGCAAAGATACTGAAGGTTGTGTTCCCTGGCAATGAGTGAATGTTTCGGAGTGAACAATATTGGCACTGCGTTACACCATTCCCTCTGGAACTGCCTGAGATCAGGCTGGGGCTATCTGCCCTGGAGAGCAAAAATTGCAGAAGCACTCGCTCCAAGTCTATCCACTCTGAGTGGGATCAATTTACAGATGAATACACCTATATTTTGATTTCTCATGTGGATGTCTCCTTTTGCTCTGGATGTCTATGCTCCTTTGATAGTCAATGGGGATCTACTCAATATAACCCATGGAGCTGGGAGAGTTCCTCAGCTCATTGGCCTGGAGGTTTTTATTTAGGGTGAGTAGAACCATGCTCTAAACTCTCTCAACACTATTGACTAGACTGACTATTCCCAGTGACTCAGACATCTTAGGTGCATGTTTGAGATGTCCCACCCGATCTCCAGCTGTGTCTCTAGAGGGTAATGGTCTCCCATAGCTCACATATCACATCTGCCAGCCACATACAGATGACCCAGGCACTCATTGGTGCCTCAGATGGCACGAGACATCTTTAGGCAACTCCGTCAACTGCTAGCATGGCTGTAGGTCCTTCTGTATAAACACCACAGTTTAGGTCTCCCTAATCTCCATTTTAATCTCACCTAGTGAGTGTCAGGTGGACAAAGACATGAAGGGACTGGGAACAAGGGGGTCCCTTCCACTCCATCCTTCACATCCAACTTGGACAGCACAGCTCTAAGATGCTGAGCAGACCCCAGTCCCTGTGGATTTGCAGTTGTTCTCTCCTCCTGCACTATGTCCGTTGTATTGCAAGGTAAGAAAGCAGGAGAGAAGCAGAGGAGAAAATAAGGCAGAAGAAGAAATAAACTGCCCCAAATTTTTCCACCTCTTTCCACCTTTTTGCACCCCTCTAGCTGTCCTCTCTCTAGAAGGGAGATGATCACTCAGTCCCTATAGCTCTTCTGGTTCCCGACTCCCTACAAATAAGAACCACCATTGCATCCATTAGATAGTTCATTGGTGACAGCCATTACCTTGCAACAAATTCCTCCTGGAAAAACACCATTCTGCAAACCCTCAAATGGCCACTGATGGTGGGTGATGTCATATAGACACCTCCTCAGGCAAGTGAGAGCAGAGCTGGTTGTATCAGCTTTTCC
The DNA here is from genome assembly GCF_000708025.1 of Charadrius vociferus. Taxonomy (NCBI): domain Eukaryota; kingdom Metazoa; phylum Chordata; class Aves; order Charadriiformes; family Charadriidae; genus Charadrius; species Charadrius vociferus. The sequence goes on along the minus strand of NW_009649047.1, from coordinate 515,620 downwards.
TTCCAGAAGCTGTTTCACTGTTGGATTCTGTATTGGGTTTCATGGCAAGGTTTTGGTAGCTGGGGGGACTACAGGGGTGGCTTCTGTGAGAAGATGTCAGAAGCTTCCTCTATGTCTGATAGATCCAATGCCAGCTGGCTCCAAGAAGGACACGCCGCTGGCCAAGGCTGAGCAACTAGCGATTAGCGATGGTGGTAGAGCCTCTGGGATAACATATTTAAGAAGGGGAAAAAAACCTGCTGCGCAACAGGAGCTGGGAGAGAGGAATGAGAAAATGTGGGAGATACAACCGTGAGGACACCATGTTCAGTAAAGAAGGAGGGGGAGGAGGTGCTTCAGGAGCTGCAGCAGAGATTCCCCTGCAGCCTGTGGTGAAGACCATGGTGAGACAGGCTGTCCCCCTGCAGCCCAGGGAGGTCCACAGTGGAGGACCCCACGCCGGCGCAGGGGGATGCCTGAAGGAGACAGTGACCCCGTGGGAAGCCCACGCTGGAGCAGGCTCCTGGCAGGACATGTGGCCCTGTGGAGAGAGGAGCCCACGCCGGAGCAGGTTTGCCAGCAGGACTTGTGACCCCATGGGGGACCCACACTGGAGCAGCCTGTCGCTGAAGGACTGCACCCCGTGGAAGGGACCCACGCTGGAGCAGATGGTGAAGAACTGCAGCCCATGGGAAGGACTCACATTGGAGAAGTTTGTGGAGGACTGTGTCCATAGGAGGGACCCCACACTGGAGCAGGGGAAGAGTATGAGGAGTCCTCCCCTGAGGAGGAAGGAGCGGCAGAGACAACATGTGATGGACTGACCACAACCCCCATTCCCCATCCCCCTGCACTGCTCGGGGGGAGGAGGGAGAGAAATCGGGAGTGGAGTTGAGGCCGGGAAGAAGGAGGCGGGAGGGAGGTATTGTAAGATTTGTGTTCATTTCTCATTAACCTACCCTGACTTTGATTTGCAATAAGTGAGAATAACTTCCTCAAATTGAGTCTGTTTTGACCGTGATGGTAATTTCTGAGTGACTTCCCTGTCCTCACCTCAACCCATGAGCCTTTTGAAGAGGGGAGATTTAGATTAGATATTAGGAAGAAATTTTTCTCTCTGAAGGTGGTGATCCCCTAGTGCAGTTTTCCCAGAGAAGCTGTGGCTGCCCCATCCCTGAAGGTGGTCAAGGCCAGGTTGGACGGGGCTTGGAGCAACCTGGTCTGGTGGGAGGTGTCCCTGCCCATGGCAGGGGGGTTGGAACTAGATGATCTTTAAGGTCCCTTCCAACTTAAACCATTCTATGATTCTACAATTCTATGATATTTTCTCCCCTTGCCCAGCTGAGGAGGGGGAATGATAGAGTTGCTTTTGGTGGGCACCTGGTGTCCAGCCAAGGTCAACCCACCAGACTGTTATTCCCTGCTTATGCCCACATACCCATGCTATATCTGCACCTTCACACCTAAGGCTACGTGGTAGAAAGACTTAGTTTTCTTACTGAGAAGTCTCAAAACTGTGTTGTCTCTCCTAGACTGGTTTGGAGACTGCCAGTCCAGTGGTGAGAGTCTCTGAACAGTTTGTGTATGCAGAGGTTCATGACTGCTCCCGCTACAGAGCTTCCACACACCTTTGATCACATTTGTGGGATGTCTCTGTACCTTTTCTGCTCCAACACACCCGGTTTAATCTAAGGAGAGCAGAAACCAAACCCTAAGCACGGTGTTGATCTGCAAATAAGAGAGAAGCATTGACTGAGCAGTCTTGGGACTTAGGCACAAAGAAAACATGAAATCCACTGCATGAGGTCTGTGAGGGCCTATTTGCTTCTCTCTCACCCATCTCTGGGGATTTGCTGAAATTTTTATGGAAAGAGGGCTGTCAGGCTTAGAGGAGACATTGCTGAACTACCCACATTTTTTAAGATATCTGCAGACAACCTGTAGCCTGAAAAAGCAGTAAGGAACTGAAAGATTCTCTCTTGTCTCCAGAGGGCTGTCTTCAGGGCCATAGAGAGGGCAAGAGGGAAAATTACACTTTCTTCCCAAATCCCAACCCCATAAGAGCACTGGCAGCTCTGCAGCTTGTTGTCTGTGGATGTTCAGAATTTTTTGGTGCTGATGGACCTTTTGGGTTGGGCTTAGAGAATCTATTTTAATGCTTTATGTGGGCTCATGGGGACACAAGTAACCACATCGCACGCACCAGAGTTACATCTCCTTTTTTTCCCTTTTTATTTATTGAGAGGAGGGGATGACAATTGGGTTAGATGGTGGAGAAGCTGCTCCCAAAGCCACCGCGGTGCCTCCTCTTCCCCAGAAGCTTCCTCTTCACCTCCTATTTCCCCTTCCAGCCGGGTGGGAGGCAGCAGTAGTACTTGCAGTCGGAGGAGAAGGACCACGTGTCCGCCTTGGCGCACTTGCCGGAGCAGTACCCCACCTTGGGGCAGTGCTTCCTTATCTGCCCGTAGCCTGCAAGGGGGACAACAGAGGGAGAGTGGTTGGATCAGGATAGGTTCCCCTGTGCCCCACAGTCATGCCCTCCCACCACCTCCAGGTGGAAGGGTGGCAGTGGTCAGAAGGAGGAGACCCTGCTCCTAGGGAGGTCCTGCTCCATTCTCCCACACGTCCACCACTCCTGCCCAAGCCCAGCCCCAAAGCAGGAAGGGACCTTGAGGAGCACAAGCCTGAGAAACTCCTCGTGCATCCTTCTCCCCCCATCTGGTGACTGCAGGGCCAGTTGATGACACAGGTGCAGTTTGGGAAAGAGATGCTCCCAAGGAGAGCGCATTCATTGCCTGCATTGAGACACACCCCGAAAGTAAAGTTCATAAAGATGCTCATCTGTGCACATGTACATTTCCTTGTCCTGCACCTCTCTTTGAAAGACAGAATGAGTGTTCTCAGAGCAAAATAGCAAAAGTCACATCAAGCTTATTTCAAAAATTTAACTGTCCACTCAGGTCTCTGGACTTACATCATGCTCTTAAAATTTGCCGTCTTACTCAGAAATGTCTGAAAGGATGCTGCAAAGGTCTTGAAATGAGCCCCACAGCAGCCTTGCACCCAATATTCACAGTGGTGGTTAAATGTGGGCCAACTGAAAGACTTGGCCCAGGTGGACGAGAATTGGTATCTGAAGGGAGTTTCTAATGCCTGCCTGGGAGATGTCAGCCCAGAATCCCCTTCCGACTCTTGTGAAGGGACTAGGAAGACTCAGAGTCTCAGAAACAGGCATTAGCAGCAATAGCAATGTCACATCAGTAAATCAAATATTCCCAGGACTGTTCTTTGACACAGAAATCAAGTTGCACAGAAGAGTCCCCTCTGGTACTACAGAACTCTCTGAGTCCCCAAGAGAAGTGGCTACATCCAGACTCTTGTTTGGCAATGGCCTGGCCTGGGCTCACTCCCAAACAGGATACTGAAGCTTTAACCTCAGTTGTTCCTACGTAAATCTCTCTGAAGTAGTCCATATTTCATTGTCCCTTGAAAGAAGTCGTTAAAGTACCTGGCCAGGTTATAGCAGTCACCTCAGATGGTAATAACTATATTTTCAAGAGCTAAAGTTACTTTAAAAGAATCCCAGGAAGTATCAGTATGAGCTAGTATCAGTTCATCTCTTTCCATCTTACCTGGGGTGGCCAGGGAGACCAGCAGGAAGACAGCGAAGACAAGGTAGAGGAACCTCATGGTTGCAGTTGAGCTGGGATCTCAGCAAGGCTGGAGAGAGGAGTCTCGGAGAGAGCTCGAAGGGAAGAGATGGTATAGAGGGAGGCTGCGGCTGCTGGTTTTTATAGAGCATTTCCCTGCAGAGAGGAGGATGCTGGGGAAGACACGGGAATTCATCCAAGTCCTGTTGTTTGTGGCTGGACGTGCAGTGATGGCACGAGCACCAGAACTCCCCACGTGCGCCCAAGTGTGCTGGCAGTCACCTCCTTCCCCCAGATCTGGTTACCCAATATCAGATATGATTTCAGCCCACTGGCTTTGATGAGAGCACAAATGAATAGGGGCTGTCAACAGCAGAGTTGTTAGGAGTGGGCGGATGGGTCAGAGGGACCTGATGGAGATCTGCGGGTATAATGATGAGGGGAGAACAAGATCGGTATCACAGGGTTTCAGGCCTTTCCCAACCTCTGGCAGAGATGCAGCTGCACGCAATCGGGCTGAATTGTTGCCACGATGCACCGATAACTCTCCCTCCATTGTCCAGACTGGTCACCGTTTGGGGCTGTCGGCTTGGAAAAGACCCATGTTCCTATCCCCACTTGTGAAGGCAACCGTGTCTCCAAAATCTCTCTGATAAATTCAGTAAACATCATGTTCAATGTGGTCTCTTTTGTTGTCCCTTCTCACCCCTCTGATGGATGGGCAGGAGCACTGGGGCTGAGAGCGCCCAGGAGCCTGGATGAGCCAACCACTTGTAGACACTTTGATCACCACCTCTTCCTCACAAACCCTCCAGACATCTCTGGGGTCTCAAACATGAGCAGAACTCTGCAAAGGAGCTTTTCCAACCCCTGTTCACTGGGCTGCTTAATAGCGTTATAGCCAGAAAAACAAGGCGACTGGTGAAGGGACAGAAGCTGCTGATGATGCAAAAATTACTGAATATCATCAAACCTAAATCTGCAAAGAGCAGCAGAAGGATCTTACAACACTGAGTAACAGTGAGTAACTGAGTAACAGCAGCAAAATGTCAAATGCTGAGTCAGTGCCAGTTTAAGGTTGTGAGTTTGGAAAAATACATAATCTCTGTACAAACGATGGGACTGAATTACCTAAAGCCAGTTAGGAAGGAGGTTTGGGATCCTTCAAAAGAGTGCTACCAAAACAGCAGATAAGAACCAAAAAAATGGAAAACTGTACATTAAGAATTTTTAAGGAAGTTGTTAAGACAAAAGGGAACTGCATCAGTTCATGGGGTATCACACTGTGGTGTACGCACTGCCCATCTCCCCATCCCTGATGGCCTACAGTAGGGCAAGAAGAGGTTAAAAGAAAGGTGGCAAAGCCAGGGACTCATTTCCATAAAATTAACTATACTGGCTCTCTTCCGCTCAGGGAAGAAACATTTGTTGGAGGTGTACCACAAGGCCGTAAAAATTTGAAAGTCCTAAAGAAGAGAACTCTCTTTCTCCAATTTTCATAACCCAAGAAATACAGAAGATGAAATGGTAAATCGTGTATTTATTGAAAAAGTAACCAAAAAAAAAAGTCCTCTTTCACACTGAGCACAGCTGAAATGTGGAACTTGTTGCCCCAAGTTGTTTGAGAAGTCAAAATAACAAATGTATTGAAAAAACAATCTATAAATTAATGAAGCAAGTACAAAATAAAAAATTAGATCTAAAACCTTCTTGAGGGAGCCACCAAACTTCACGTTACTGGAGGGTGGGGAGTTTTACTGAGTGAAAACATGTTCTTGGACTCCTTCCCAGGCGCTCACTTCTGCCTGAGCCCCGTTCTCCACTCTGACTTGGCTCAGCCTTATGTTCCTCTCTATGATCTTATTTGAGTACATAAGCTGAGTAAAAGTAAGTGTGAGGGGACTGGACACCACACCTGCTTCATCTCCACTGTTTCTAAGTGTCATTCTCACTAGTTTGTCCACTTTTTTCTTGAAGACCTTCAACAATGGTGTTTCCACACTCCCCCTATTCAATCCTTTCTGCTGCCATACAATCCCATCATTACAAAGTTTTTTCTGTATCTCGTGTGAGGACCTCTTGCTGTGAGTGGAGTCACTGACTTCTCATCCTGGCCACCACGAGAAGACCATTCCTTTCCAACGTATTGCCTTTTCTGGATTTGAAGACTCTTGCACTTTCCATGTCTTCTCTTTCCTGATCATTATTCCACTTGCTTCAGGTTTTACTTACAGGTCACATCTTCTTGACCTTCTGTAACTATCTGAGCTCCCTTCAGCCCTTTTACTGCTCTCTTGAAGCACAGTGCATGAAACTGGATGGATGCACTTTCCAAGGGCTGCACAGTGCAGTGGGTACGTCTGAGTTTTACAAACTCACCTTTTGTTTAAACTTGTAGGACAATTGATGCTGGTTTCTAAACACAATGATGTTGCTCATTTGTACCTACCTACGATCCACTGCCACCCAAATTTTCCCTGCAGAACTGCCATACAGCCAGAAACTCTTTCTCCTGTATTCTCCAGCTAATTATTCTTGTCTGTATGGGCATGGTAAACTTGTCTATTACTTAACTATATTTTTTTCATTCTCTCTTTAACATGAGAAGATCCACTGGAATGTTAATCCTGTCCTCTAATGCTTTGCAGTCCCTTTCAACTTCTTATTTGTGAATTTAGTAAGCACACTCTCTAGACAACCGTGAAAATTATTAGGCAGGATAGCACTGGACTCACAACAGATTTCCGATCAGATGTGATGAGATAATTCATTACCTGAGCTTCATTTACCTATTTACCTACATCCCCTTTAATCAGCATCATAGGCCCTTTTGAAAGATTTCAGGCAAAATACCAAAACAGGTCTCGGGCCAAATGAATGAGATGAAAATCAGGCCAAGTGAAGGGTCGTGCACGTGGGTCGGGGCAACCCCAAGCACAAATCAGGGCTGGGAGGAGAATGGATGGAGAGCAGCCCTCAGGAGAAGGACCTGGGGGTGTTGGTGGATGAGAAGTTCACCATGAGCCAGCAGTGTGGTCTGTCCGCCCAGCGAGCCCCCGGCATCCCGGGCTGCATCCCCAGCAGCGTGGCCAGCAGGGCGAGGGGGGATTGTGCCCCTCTGCTGCGCTCTGCTCTGGGGAGACCCCCCTGCAGTGCTGCCTCCAGCTCGGGGGCCTCAGCACAGGAGAGACATGGACCTGGTGGAGCGGGGCCAGAGGAGGCCCCGGAGATGCTGGGAGGGCTGGAGCCCCTCTGCTGGGAGGACAGGCTGGGAGGGGTGGGGGGGTTCAGCCTGGAGAAGAGAAGGCGAAAAAGGGGAGACCTTATTGTCCCTTTCAGTACTTGAAGGGGGTTCATAAGAAAGATGGGGACAGACTTTTTAGCAGGGCCTGCTGCATAGGACAAGGGGTAATGTCTCTAAAATAAAAGAGGGGAGTTTCAGAGTAGATACAAGGAAGAAATATTGTACAATGAGGTTGGTGAAAGCCTGGCCCAGGTTGCCCAGAGAGGTGGTGGATGCCCCATCCCTGGAAACATTCCAGGTCAGGTTGGACGGGGCTCTGAGCAGCCTGGTCTAGTTGAAGATGTCCCTGCTCATGGCACAGGATTGGACTAGATGGCCTTTAAAGGTCCCTTCCCACCCAAACCATTCCTTAATTCTATGAAAATGTTGTGGAGTACCACGTTTAGGGAAGACCCTTGAGGAACCTCAGTGCCGATGCACCAGTCAGGGATGGATGCCCCACAAAAACTATTCCACATGATGGATTTGATGCCCAAGTGTTGTGCATTGTGTCTATGCCTTGCAGACAGTGTCCAGTATTGCTGTTTCATCAGAACGGCACCCAGACTTCATTCCTGCCCCTCTGGGGAGCAGCTCTGCTGTCGGCAGCCTCGGCTGGTGCTGGGTCAAGCAGAGCGGTGCCCAGCGGCTCCACATGTGCTGGCAAAGGAGTACTGGCAGCCGGATCTGGAGGAGGGGGAATTGCCCCCGCGTGTCCGGGTTGGTGAAAGAGGCCTGTGAGCGGTGAGGAGAAGCCCACTGGAGCATGGACCTGGCTGCCGGCTGCCTTTGTGAGTGGGACCAGCAGGTCGGGGTGACATTGCACACGCTGGCAAGCAAACAACGCCTCTTTGGACATAGCTTTGCTTATGTTTCTCCTCCTGCTGCGCTGCTTGTGGCAGGAGTCCCTCTATAAAACCCAGGACCTCCAAGGTCCCTCACCGTGGCCATCTCAGACCTGCTTTGCTCCCGGTGTGCTGAGATCTTCACTGGCCTCCAGGCATGAGGGTACTCTGCGTGGTCTTTGCTGTGCTCCTGCTTTTCTCCTTGGCCACCCCCGGTAAGACAGCAACACATTGGGGGGGAGAAAGGGAGGCTGACCCCAGGGGCTGGGAGTATGAGTACCAGTCCCCTCTCCAGCCTTTGTGCCTTGGGGTGGAGGGAGGTGGTTCATCTCACTCAGCTTTGGCAGTGGAGCTCCGCTAACTGCAGCTGGCTCTGGCTGATGATTTACCCAAGCTAACTCACACAACCCATTCGGGGTGAGATGAATGCTGCATGGCAAATGCCTGTCTCTCGTGCAAAGGGATCTTGCCAGCAAGCTGCAGTACTAACAAACATAGAGAGATGACCCTTAAGAGCCCAGCGGTCCCCCAGCTCAATGGGGACAGAAAACATGGGTCCCATCCTACATGGGTTTAAAGCCAAAGGTACTCTGCAAAGACATAACTTGTGGGGCTCTGCACTCCTACAATATCTGACATTTTGTCATATAACCCATCTCTCTCTCCCTCCCGTTGCAGGGTACGGGCAGCCTAAGGGTGCTTGTGGTGGGTACTGTTCCTACATGTGTGCCAAAAGGGACGAGTGGACCTTCAGCCAGTCCTGCGGGAAGATGTACTGCTGCATCCCCCCACCCAAAAAGGGAAAATGACCGTGAACGAGTCCATCTGGGGAGGAAGGGCAGGACTCGCGGGGGTGCTCCCAGCACTGTATTCATGTTGTGACCGAGACGGTGTTCATGGCTTTGAAGTAAAGATGGGCAGATGTGATTTCTGTGTGCTGTGTGGTTCATTGACCTCCTGGCAGGACGGTGCCAGGAGAGGTTCCATAGCCAGATGTCCCTGGACCATGATCCCGACACACCTCTGACAGCCCCAGACCAGTGGCACTGAAGTGACACACCGGGATTTTCCCATTGCTTCAAAGCAGGGTGATGGCAAAGGCTCGGAGAAGAGTGATCGCCTAATATTGTGTCTCCCTCCTGTACAAGCTGAATCCCAGTTTAGTTTTAGGGGACACAACAGCCCCCAGTGCCCCATCAGTCCCATTCAGCCTTGTAAAAAGTCCCTCTCCAAACTTCTCATAGGCGCCTTTCAGATACTAAAAGGGGCTGAGAGGTCTCCCTGGAGCCTTCTCTTCTCCAGGCTGGACAACCCCAACTCTCTCAGCCTGTCCTCCCAGCAGAGGGGATCCAGCCCCAGAGCAGCTCCGTGGCCTCCTCTGGACCCACTCCAACAGGTCCACGTCCTTCTTGTGCTGAGGACTCCACAGCTGGATGCAGCACTCCTGGTTAGAAGTTTGACAAAATACTAAAAATTGCAAAAGGAAACACTGAACTTCACACACACACACACAAAAAAAAAAAACCCTCAAAAAACACCAAAAACCAAAACCCCAAACCCCAACCTTTGCTGTTTCTTTCACATTTTTCCCCGAGAAAAAAAATAAGAATTGTTCGTTTGAGGAGAGTGAAAAGAAATGCCACGTGAAAGTCAGTGAACTGGAAAATGGGGTTTTGAAGTAGTGCCTCTCACTCTACTGCATCTACAGCTTTCAAAATGTTTTCTGCAGCTAAAGAAAGTTTCCGACACCAGTAGTTTATTTTGAATTTCTGTTGTTGGAGAATGACAGTTCCCTCCCAGTACTGCCCCTATCATCTGCAGATGTGGAACATCCTGGGGCACCTTTTTGGGGAGCAGAGGGACCCTCCAACTGCGCTAAACAACAAGAGGGAAGGCATGGGTTCTGTTTTGGGGTTTTCAGCCTGGAATTTGACATGTGTGTAAAACAAGGAGAGGGAGGAGACAGGCTTCCTTCATCTTCAGATCCCACCTCTTTTATTGGCAGAAGGTTGGACCTGGGATCCCCAAGAGGAACCCAGTCCTCCCTACACACAAAAAGTGGTTTGGGTTTTTTTTTTTCCCAAAAAAAGAGGCAGAAGGAAATTGCCTGTCCTCTTCTGCCTAGGTGCCCTGAATGCAATGCTAAACCTGCATTTCCCAGCAGCAGAAGTTGCACGTGTTGCAATTTGGGGGTTCATCCACTGCAATGGCTCTTCCCTCCCCCAACCGCAGGATCAGGGAAGGCAGGTGGGACACAGCTCTGCTGCACAGAACGCTCAGCATTTCACACACACGCACTTTGGCATTATATTAAATAAGCTTTTTGCTTTTTCACCTCTTTCAGAACAGCAGTGCAGCCATCCAACACTTCCACAGTGAAAGGCACTCAAAGGAACAAGAAATGGTGTTTTCCCTGTCCTGACAGCCAAGAAATGTCCAAAACCTCGTTGGGCCGCTTGTCTCCTCTTGCAATGGTAGAGCATCCTGCAGATGCTATGGATCCATCTTCAGAAGAAGCCAGTGAGGGGCAGGAAACAAGGGACACTGGCCGCTTATGGCAAATATTTTGGCTGCAAAAGTGTTGTCTCCGTTGTGTGGAAATGCTATTTGTCTGAGTTGTCTTCACCAAAGGAAAGCAAAAGGCCCTTCTGTGAATGGCATCCAAGAGATTTTCACTGGCTGCCTTTGGAGGCAAGACAGGAGCTACCAGAAACACAAATTTGACTGGCCTCTTGTAAAGATGGTCCATAATAAAAACTTAATTTTGGTAGGAGACTTTTTGATCCCAAAGGTTGTTATTCCAGCTACACAAGGAGTGCTTTTCTGCAGGGTAAGTGGACCAGATGGAAATTATAAGCTTGCAGAAAGCACTTCAACCAGTCCTGCTTACACACACACTCAACGCAGGAAAGAGAGAGGTACTGGAGATTAGGTATATGGGGAAAAAAAAAAGGCAAAATAGCAGGGATTGTGCTCTGGTGTCCGAAAAATCAGTGATAACAGACTGGCATTATGAGAGTGAAATACTCAGTTATTACACCAACAAGAGGTGCTTTCCAGGGCTGAACCTTCCTCTCGGCATCATGAAGCTGAGCATCCAAAAAAGGCGTGTGATCAAATCATATTGCATATATGGAAGGTGCTGGTGGCAGTTTCAGGCTTTCAGAATAAGAATGAGCAAAATCACAGAGTTTAAATCAGTAACCCCCAACATCACACATTTTACAGCATCACGTCGAAAGTGCGTTACTTGTTGGATGGTGCTTTGGGTGTGAAGGTGAAGATGGGGTTGGAAGAGAGAGTGCCGTCTTTCCAGAGTAGAGCTCTTGTACTGAGGATCTCAGAAACTGTGCCCAGACCTTGTCTTGGAGGGGATTAGTTGCCCAGAAGCAAATCTCTTGGACAAAGGCATCCAGGTGTGAACAGATGTCCGAGGAAAAGAAAAAACATATCTTCTCTGGTGGGGTCAGTCACCATTGCTGCTAAAAATGCAGTCTCTTTTTAATTTCAATCTATTCATATTATAAATTCTAGCTACGCCAAGAAGCAGATTTAAATCCTGGAAAGCACCTTTTATAGGAGAAGCAGTTGAATATTTATGCCTTAGGAAGCCACCACTGATAAATTACTGGGTTATAGGGTTTTCAATTGTTTACAGGGAGAAAACACCAGCTACAGGCTCACTGACCTAGCGGTGGGAGACAAAGGCAGAACAAGTGATTTCTCAGCACTGTCTTTGGCACGCGAAATAACAGAGAAACAGCACTTGGTTCTGACTAACGTACCGAGCTTGGTTCAAGGTTTTACCCCAGGAGAGCTATTCTGCAACACAGATCACACCGTACTTACACTCCGCACCTTTGTAGGAGCAACAAGGGATGAAAAGGCCACTACTTTCGTGTTTAATTTCAATGAAGGAGCTACATAAAAATGGAGAAATTGTTAAAAACAAGACAAAAGGGACAGCTAAAAGAGTTAAATCCTTGCAAATAGATTCTTTGCAAGCACCATGGGAGCTATTTAAGGCCACTATATTGGAGACTCGGAGAAAATGTATGACACCTATTAAAAAAAGCCCTGAGAAAGAGCAAAAGGAAAAGGTCAGAGCAGAACAGTGGGATGAGGGAGGTTGTTAGAAAGAAGAAGCTGAAATTGTGTCCAAACACGGAAAACAGAAAAGATAATAAACTGTGCCTGCCAAAGTGTAAAACACAATAAGGCAACTCAGCAGAGAATTGCAGGAAGAACTTGCAAAAGGCAAAGAAACCTCTTTAAATAAGTCTTTTTTTTTCCTTTTTTTTCCAAACACATCAGGAAGAGGAAGCCTGATGAAAAGCGTGTAGGGCAGGAGATGGTCAGAGCAGTAAAGCCAATAAAAGCTAAGGCCACTCCATGGGAGCTAAATGAAATATTTGTAGCTGCGTTCACCTTGCAAGAAAGAAGGGATGTCTTCATGCTGAACTCTCCTTTGTGGGGACTCATCAAAGGACTTGCCTTAAATGTAAAGGAGGCAGAAGAGAGGAAATCAGCAGCAACAAATCACCAGCACCCTGATCTTTCCCCCCCAAAAAAAGTCCAAAGGGAATTCAAGGATGAAATAGCTGCCCTCCTGACTGCAGCCTGTGAGCTATTGCTAAACAAAGATTTACTGTGTGAAGACAGGAAGATGCTAATGTTATGAAAACAACAAGGATAAAAGGTCCTACAGGATTGCAAGGCAGGATTGTACTGGTACTGGCACCGGTGCTGTTCAACATCACTATTGGTGACATGGACAATGGGTTCGAGTGTACCCTCAGCAAGTTTGCCGATGATACCAAGCTGTTTGGCGAGGTAGATACACTGGAGGGGAGGGATGCCATCCAGAGGGACCTGGACAGGCTGGAGAGGTGGGCCCAAGCCAACATCAAGCAGTTCAACAAGGCCAGGTGCAAGGTGCTACATCTGGGTCGGGGCAATCCCAAGCGCAAATACAGGCTGGGTGGGGAAGGGCTGGAGAGCAGCCCTGAGGAGAAGGACCTGGGGGTGCTGGTTGACGAGAAGCTCAACATGAGCCAGAAACGTACAATCGCAGCCCAGAATGCCAACCGTATCATGGGCTGCATCAAAAGAAGTGAGGCCAGCAGGGCTAGGGAGGAGATTCTGCCCCTCTACTCCACTCTGGTGAGACCCCACCTGGAGGACTGCGTCCAGCTC
>NW_009649047.1:500139-502429 GCF_000708025.1 Charadrius vociferus | reverse complement strand
GTCCCTGCCCATGGCAGGGGGGTTGGACTAGATGATCTTTAAGGTCCCTTCCAACCTAAACCATTATGTGATTCTATGATTCTATGATTGTATCAGTTATAAATGGAATAACAGGGGGATAATCAACAGAAAATCCTGTCCTAAAAACTTGCTAGTGCTCCCTGAAGAAGGCAGCAGACTTGAGGACCAGAGAGATGGGGATGCAGGAGGCAGGGACCAGCACGACAGGGCTGAGTTGCATGAGAGGGAGGGCATGGGGAGCGCTGCAGGGTGTTACTGTTGGGGCTACGGTGGTAAATTTGACCATAAAAGGTCTGGAAAAGGGGTTGAATGGGAAAATGGCAAAATTTGGTACTGGTGCTGTGCTTTTCAGGGTAACGAAGGTGACGGCTGTGGAAGGACCTAGCTGGTTTGAGTGGCTGGGTCACCAACTGGCTGATGAAATTCAGTGCAGATGGGTGTAGCGTGATGCACATAGAAAAATATCAAACTAATTTTATATGTCAAATGAATGGTTCTATGTTGTTTATTTCATTGCCCAGTAGAGACCGGGAATGCAAGTAATTAGGAGAGGAAGAGACAACAGGGAATAGCGTCATTACCTTGTAGTGCTTGATAAAACTTCACAATTTCAGCCAGAAAGTTTGCTTTTATTTGCTCTTTTTTGATTTCCCTGTCTCAGGGAGAAAGCGTTTGCCTCCTTGTCATGACAGCTTAGAGCCCCGTGCAAGAAGAGGGAAGGGTTGGAGGCGCCGAGACTCGTATGGCAGAGAGAAACCTGAGATGCGGTGAGCCTTCAGCCTCCTTCTTATCGGGGAGGCATCGACTAGAAAAAGCTCTGACGGGTCATTGCTTTGCTATTTATACAAACTGCACTCAACCAGAAAGGTCCAGGTCCCGATGAAGAAAAGCCGGTGCAGACTCTGCCCCGATCGCTGCCTGCGATTATCCCTCGGTACAAGTGACAGAGAAGCAGATGGGCATATTAACAGGAATCATTGGACCAGACGTTTGCATTATGCCTGGCGTTCCTCTTTCTTCCAGGGCAGATGTACTGACTGTCGCTACAAGAAAAGACAGATCTTGGAAATATATAGCTCCAGACAACGTGGTAACTCCAGATTTGTGTGGAAAGTGCGGTTTTGCTGCTCTGTGCAGCTCGTTCCCTTTAAAATGTTTCTGCAGAAATCATTATATTTCACTGAAAATAAGATATAGAGCAAATTGGTGGGGAAAAAAAACAAAACCATCTTACAACCAGGATTCAATCCATTATCACCCTGCAGCTTCCAGAAGCAGGGCTCAGAAAACACTCTTTTTTTTTTTTTTGAGCTGCAATTTATGGTGCTCTTTTAATTGGTGCTTACCATAATTTCTCAAGTTACCCTAGCTGCCAGATATGAAAGCCAACGAGTTTCTCCCCAACTACCTGTCCTTTCGAGATGTGGAACACCGTGAAAGCTTCACATGAGAGGTGAATAAATGACTGCATTAAAGTGTCATGGTTTTAGATGAAAAACAACAGCAATTCATGATCACATCATTATTCCACTCCTGCACATGTTTTATTGTAATCTATAAATATGAGGCTATATCTGCTCTGTCCCAGAAAAATATGGTTTCTTTTCCAGATTTGTCTGGACCCCTGTGAGCCCCAAGTCTTAAGGCCCTTCACTTTTTTGGCTTTCCTTACTAAATTCTCTGGTCAAAGAAAACATATTAGAAGGGAAATACAGATGATGACTGAGGAAAGATCCTCTGCTGAAACAGTGAGACGTTCCGCAATGACTTCAAGGTACCAAGGCACATGGGCATAGATGTGCACTTGCAGCGCAGAAAGCCACCCACATCCTGGGCTGCATCCCCAGCAGTGTGGCCAGCAGGGTGAGGGAGGGGAGGAAAGCTGTGGAGGGACTCTTGATCATGGAGTGGAGCCATAGGACAAGGGGTGATAATTTTAAACTGGAAAAGGGTAGATTTAGATTAAATATTAGGAAGAAATTCTTGACTGGGTGGTGAGCCCCTGGCGCAGGTTGCCCAGAGAAGCTGTGGCTGCCCCATCCCTGGAGGTGTTCAAGGCCAGGTTGGACGGGGCTTGGAGCAACCTGGGCTGGTGGGAGGTGTCCCTGCCCAGGGCGGGGGTGTCAGAACTAGATGGGATGTTACGCCTCGTTCTATCACTATATGCCCTTGTAAAAAGTCCCTCTCCAGCTTTCTTATAGGCCCCCTTTAGGTACTGGAAGGGGTTATAATATCTCCCCGGAGCCTTCTCTTCTCCAGGCTGAACCCC
>NW_009649047.1:478725-500082 GCF_000708025.1 Charadrius vociferus | reverse complement strand
CAGAGCAGAGCGCAGCAGAGGGGCACAATCCCCCCTCGCCCTGCTGGCCACGCTGCTGGGGATGCAGCCCGGGATGCCGGGGGCTCGCTGGGCTCCAGCGCACATTGCCGGCTCATGGTGAGCTTCTCATCCACCAACACCCCCAAGTCCTTCTCCTCAGGGCTGCTCTCCACCCATTCTCCGCCCAGCCCTGATTTGTGCTTTGGGATTGCCCCAACCCACATGCAGGACCTTGCACTTGGTCTTGTTGAACTTCACGATGTTTGCACGGGCCCACCTCTCCAGTCTGTCTAGGTCCCTCTGGATGGCATCCCTTCTCCACAGCATGTCGACCACACTACAGTGCTTGTCATCACTGTCAAACTTGCTGAGGGTGCTCTCAATCCCACTGTCCATGTTGCTGACAAAGATGTTTTAGGTCCCTCTAGCTACATTTTTCACTTTCACCAATCCCTTCTTTGTTTCATTGTGTTCCCTTACAATTCTTTGTTTCTTCAACCCTGTGGCTCTTTCTCCCCACAATCCAAGGACACCTTCATATGTTACAAGATTTCAGTAGACCTGATCATTACCAGTACTCACAATAGCACAGCTAGGACACTGGAACATGGAACAGGACATCATTAAAAAGACAATGACACAGTTTTCTATATGGAAGGTACCTATGGTGACTCCAAAGGCTGAGACAGATGAGAGTGGACACAATCATGATAGAAAAAGCTGTTGCATACAGATCTTTTACAGACCCTGCTAGGGCTGCTGTGTGCCCACAGCAGGCACCTGTGAATGGCTCCAACAGATGCTCTTGTAGGTGGTCTCAGCATAGAATCCTTTGGGGACTAGGGAGAAGGAATGATGCTCTCTCCCAGAGATCCTTCTAGAGAAGGTGTCTGGAAGATGTTGAAGGGATTGTGAAATACTGCACCTATACATTTCTGCTCGTTACCCAGTCATGGTAACAACAGTCTTGTTAGGATCTCGGATGGATACCAATTTTTTGAGCCCCAGGATTGTACCAGGCTGCCTCCCACACATGAGATCCATGGGGTTTGCTACAAGGCTCAGTGGGGAAAGGGGCACCCAGGAGGGTGTTATTCCAACTGTACCTTTTTCATCCACCATTGATTGAATTCACTGTGGGAAATAAAGAGGAAAACTCCATATGTTTAGCACTTTTGTTACAGATTTTGTGCAAAAAGAACAATGAGACACAGTGCTAATGGGCCTTTTGGGATGGGTTTGGAGAATCTGTTTTAACGCTTTACGTGGGATCACGGGGACACAAGTAACCACATAGCACACACCAGAGTTACATCTCCTTTTTTTTTCTTTTTATTTATTGAGAGGAGGGGATGACAATTGGGTTAGATGGTGGAGAAGCTGCTCCCAAAGCCACCGCGGTCCCTCCTCTTCCCCAGAAGCTTCCTCTTCACCTCCTATTTCCCCTTCCAGCCGGGTGGGAGGCAGCAGTAGTACTTGCAGTCGGAGGAGAAGGACCACGTGTCCGCCTTGGCACACTTGCCGGAGCAGTACCCCACCTTGGGGCAGTGCTTCCTTATCTGCCCGTAGCCTGCAAGGGGGACAACAGAGGGAGAGTGGTTGGATCAGGATAGGTTCCCCTGTGCCCCACAGTCATGCCCTCCCACCACCTCCAGGTGGAAGGGTGGCAGTGGTCAGAAGGAGGAGACCCTGCTCCTAGGGAGGTCCTGCTCCATTCTCCCACACGTCCACCACTCCTGCCCAAGCCCAGCCCCAAAGCAGGAAGGGACCTTGAGGAGCACAAGCCTGAGAAACTCCTCGTGCATCCTTCTCCCCCCATCTGGTGACTGCAGGGCCAGTTGATGACACAGGTGCAGTTTGGGAAAGAGATGCTCCCAAGGAGCATTCATTGCCCTTGGAGTGCATGCTCCAAGGGAGCGCATTCATTGCCCGCAGTGAGACACACCCTAAAAGCAAAGTTCATAAAAATGCTCATCTATACAAGACTGCACAGATGTCTTGCAACTCTCTTAAAGAGATAGGATCAATGTTCTCAGAGAAAAACAGCAAAAGCAACACCAAATTAGCTTCAAAAAAGTGTGTTGGGGTTCCAAAAAATATGGAGGGTTTCAGAGGTGGGAGTTTCTGTGGTAACCACAAATCTGACCTGCATGTGTTAAAAGACATTCAGGCACCAAACACTAGGCACCAGGGTGGGAGACTGTTGGCCTAAAATAGCTGGGAAATAATGTCCAGAGTGAATGGATATTGGACCGTCAACCCTTTTGAGCCCAGAATCTCTCTTTCATTCATTGAAGAAGGAGGCAAGAGTCAGACCGAAGGGATGTCTGTCAGCACTGCATGTTCAAAAAGCAAGGGAACTGCACCCTGAAGATACACTCAGAGCTGGTTTGACACAAAAGGTGGCATCACCTGAGCGGAAACCATCCAGGAGGCTGTTGCCTCTGAAAAAGACATCCAGCACTCACTTGGTACGCCATGGCTAAAATAATTACACCAGGGCCCAGCTCACCTTGACTTAGAAGGTGCCAAAAATGTCTAAAGCATCTTAAATGTGCATCTTACAGTACTTTAAAGTGAGTTTTTTCTTTAAAGACTCATTTGTCTGCTCATGAACGTAGAGCCGCATTTAAGACAACCTGGAATAACCAAGTCACCTGCGCATTTGCAGGACACCAGCACTCATCTGCATACACAAAGGACTTGACAACTTTATGGGGGCAATAAAATCAGAGTCTTTAAAGCCAACAGAGATCACATCTGTTCAAGCTGCCTACCGAGCATGGCCTGCTCTGACCCTCATCACTCTGGTTCTCCCACCGTTTCCCAGCTCACCTTCCAACACAATTCACCCTCTTACCTGGGACAGCCAAGGAGACCAGTAGGAAGACAGCGAAGACAAGGTAGAGGAACTTCATGGCTGCAGTTGAGCTGGGATCTCAGCAAGGCTGGAGAGAGAAGGGTTGGAGAAAGCCTGAGCTGGACCCTGCTGAGTGGCACAGCTGAGGATCCTCATATTTATAGTGCGTTTCTGAGCAGAGAGGAGGGTTCTGGGGGAGGTCCTGTTGCTCACGGGGCCTCTCAAGGTTCACCGCACAGCACAACCACTGGCCCCTCCACCCTGCACCTGGGTATGTTGGCAAAACTCTGCTGTCCCCAGATCTGGTATCAATACCCAATTCAAATGAAAACCATTGAGTGTGACAGGAGCGAATGGTGAGTAGATAGAACAGATCCACTGGGGCAGAGGGACCTGATAGGAAACAAGATCAATATCAAAGGGCTTCAGGCCTTTCTCAACCTTTGGCAGGGATGCAACTGCATGCAACAGGGTTGAGCTGTGGCCATGATGCACAGATAACTCTCCATCTGTTGTCTAGACCTGTCACTGTGTGGGTCTGGACAAGCTAAGAGGGGTCCTGGTGTGAGCAGCCTGGGCTTGGGAAGGACCCAATGTCCACGTATCACCTTGTTGGGAACTATGACTGCGAAATCCCCCTGATAAATTTAGCAAACACTGTGTTCAGTGCAGCTTGTTTTGGTGTCCCCTCTCACCCCACTGATGGGCAGGAGCACTGGTGCTGAGAGCCTTTTCCCAGGAGCCCAGATGAGCCGACCACTTTCAGGCACTTCGATCGCCACCTCTCCATCACAAACCCTCCAGACAGTTCTGGGGTCTCGAGTGTGCTTAATTTCTGGGATGGAGATAGCCTGATCCCTGCTGCCAGGGGATCTCTGATGCGTTCAGAGACAAAAGCTGACTGCAAGGAGTCTGCAGGGCAGAAAGGTCTCAGCACTGAGTGGCAGCATAAGCAGATGGCAAATGAGACTCAGTGGTGGTAAACTTACTTTTATCTTCCAGGAAAGAGGAGGTCCCAAAGAGGACTTCAGAAAAAACTCACCTCAGCATCTGGAGGCAGTCAGAAAGGAAAATTGAGTGTTAGGATTTGCTAGAATGGGCACTGACAAAAATTGGTGTGGCCTTGTAACAGTTTTGAGGGTACTTCATGCTGCATACCGTGTGCGCTGCTGGTGTCCCTGTCTCTGCACGCGTAGAGTAGGACAAGAAGAGGTACAAAGGATGGTAGGAAGGATAGTGAAAGCTGGGGACTTATTTTCAGACAGTGAAATAGTAATTATACTGGGACTCTTCCACTATAGGAGGAGACAGGTAAGTGGGGATATGTGAGTGTCAAAACTGTAAGTGTCCGAACAAAGAGAGAACTATGGTTTTCCATTTCTCATAACCAGAGAAGTAGGAGATGACATACAAAAGTATGACGTACTGAACAAAGAAAGTCTTCTTTCACTCTGCACACAAGGGACGGCGCAACACATTGCCATGGATATTGTGGAGGAAGAGATGGCAAATGTCTTCATAAAGTAAGTAGGACGGTCAATCTAACTTTGAATTTGCTCTGCTCTGAGCAGCTGGCTGGACCAGATGACATCCAGAGCTCCCTTCCACACTGTCAGTAAGGAGTAAGTAATTCTATACTTCCATGAAATCCATAAAACCCATGGAGGGGCATTCAGCATAATGATATAGATCCATATCCAACTCAACAATCCCCAAACCTCAGACTGCTGGACTTGGGTGGGTATCCTGGTTTGGGCTGGGGTAGCGTTGGCTTTCTTACTAGCAACTGACATAGTGCTGTGTTTTGGACTTAGGGTGAGAATAGTGTTGATAACACACTAATGTTTTTAGTTGTTGCTAAGCTCTCAAGGCCTTTTCTGCTCCTCACACCGCCCCACCAGCGAGTGGGCTGGAGGGCACAAGAAGCTGGGAGGGGACATAGACGGAACAGCTGACCCCAACTGCCCAAAGGGATATTCCACGCCATATGACATCATGCTTAGTATATAAAGTGAGGGAAGAAGAAGGGCTGTTCGGAGTTATGGCATCTTGTTTTCCCAAGTAACCATTAGGCGTGATGGAGCCCTGCTGTCCTGGGGATGGCTGAACACCCGCCTGCCCAGGGGAAGCAGTGAAGGAATTCCTTGTTTTCCTTTGCTTGCGTGTGCAGCTTTTGCTTTACCTATTAAACTGTCTTTATCTCAACCCATGAGTTTTCCTCACTTCTACTCTTCTGATTCCCTCCCCCATCGCAACAGAGCGGAGTGAGCAAACAGCTGGTAGTCCTAGGTGCTGGTTGGGGTTACACCATGACAATGGGTTTCCAAACACATGCTACTGTATGTTTGCCATGTTCTTCCACTCTTCCAAGCATCAGCTATTCACCACTGTCAGACTGAAGACACTTGGCTGGATGAGTCCCTGCTACTCAAGGAGCAACGGAGCTGGTGAGGGGTCTGGAGCACACGTCTGATGAGCAGCGGCTGACGGAACTGGGAGTGTTCAGCCTGGAGAAAAGGAGGCTGAGGGGAGACCTTATTGCTCTCTACTTCTCCCTGCAAGGAGGGTGTAGTGAGGGAAAGTCAGTCTCTTCTCCCAAGAAATAAGCGATAGGACAAGAGGAAATGGCCGCAAGTTGCACCAGGAGAGATTTAGATTGGATACCAGGAAAAATGTCTTTACTGAAAGGGTTGTCAAGCACTGGAACAGGCTGCCCAGGGAAATGGTGGAGTCGTCATCCCTGGAGGTATTTAAAAGACGTGTAGACGTGGTGCTGAGGGACATGGTTTAGTGCTAACTTGGCAGTGTTAGGTTAACGGTTGGACTCAATGATGTTAAAGGTCCCTTCCAACCAAAATAATTCTATGATTCTATAGCATGGTTTACTCTTTTGTGGCTGACACACTAATAAATAAACTGTGCTGAAGCCTGACGTAGCAAGCTGGCTGTCCCCATTGGTAAATTTTTAGCACAGCCCTGGCCATGTTTCTTTCCGAGGCCACTTGACACTTGCAAACACATTTCCCACTGCACTTCATGTGTCTCCATGGGACAGGTATGATTTCCAACGTAACTGGGACATGGTCATCCTGCTTTGAGTGGAAGAGAGTCTAACACTATGGATGTGGCCAGGGCATGCCCACTGGCCTCAGGACCATAGAGTGGGCCGTGGTACTGTTCGGTTTACCAACAAAGACACAACCATGATGACTTACTACTTGTTGTTACCAAAAATGCATGGAACCATAGATGTCCTCAGAGTCGTTGCTCCACATCCTACAGGCAGAGCTCCTTACAACCCTAAATCATCCCTCTCAGAAAGGTGTCAAGCCTTTTTGGGAATACCACCAATGACTGGCTTCCCCCACATCATTTCCCTTCCTTCAGGACACCGTTATCCACCACAGTAGAAATGCTATCCTATATAAAACACTGAACGATCATCACTGCACTATCAACCCACTGTTTCTCATCTGGACCACCCCAGTCATGGGTAACATATTATTTCCTTCCCATGTACTCTTTATTCCAGATTTCTGGGGATCATGGCTCACATATTTTTTTTCCCATCACCATAACCTCAGTTCTTCCAGATTTTTGTTATGGGTCATGTTTTCATAGAATCATAGAATGGTTTAGGTTGGAAAGGACCTTGAAGATCATCGAGTTCCAACCTCCCTGCCATGGGCAGGGACACCTCTCACTAGACCAGGTTGCCCAAGGCCATGTCCAGCCTGGCCTTGAACACCTCCAGGGATGGGGCCTCAACAACCTCTCTGGGCATATTTTCTTGGTCCCTTAACCCTCTCATCTCTAGGCTCTCTCCAACTACTCCACCTCATCGTGAAGCAGTAAACAGTACACTACGTGAAAGTCTAGCAGTTTGGAGTAATAAACGGATTAATTTAAGTACCTGACAAGTGATGACCCTGTTGGGTATTTTTTTAGAAAGAATGATTTCTGCTGTTGCCATAACAGGATGATGTTGTACCATTATGTGCACCTTGTTGTCCACCGCAGCCCCGCACTCTCCCGCGGAATTGCTGTGTTGCCAGATACTGCTCGTTCCACCTTCTCCACCAATTCTTCCTGCCTTTTGCAAAAAAAAGGTCAATCACCACTGTCCTGCAACATGCTGCAGTCCCTTTCAGCCTGCTATTTGCAAATTCAGTAAGTGCAATCTGCATTCCATTATGCAATTTGTTAATGAAGACCCTGGATAGTTCAGGACTCAGAATATCCTTCCGAGAAGTCCTTCTACCATCACCATGGTAACTGGAAATTTATTAACTCCTGTTCATAAACCATTTTTCCTTCATTTCCTTTAGGCCATGATCAATACTGGAAAAAAAACCAAACCTAAAACTGAGAAAAAATACCCAGCCAAAAGAATATGATTAAAACATTGTAGAGCACCACATTTGGGGAAGACCCTTGAGGAACGTCAGTGCCAATGCACCAGTCAGGGACGGATGCACCCTAAAAACTATTCCCCACGATAGATTTGATGCCCTGGTATTGTCCATTGTGTCTGTGCCTTGCAGACAGTGTCCAGCGCTTATCAGAAAGGTGCCCAGACTTCATTCCTGCCCCTCTGGGGAGCAGCTCTGCTGTCGGCAGCCCTGGCTGGTGCTGGGTCGAGCAGAGCAGTGCCCAGCGGCTCCACACGTGCTGGCAAAGGAGTCCTGGCAGCCGGATCTGGAGGAGGGGGAATTGCCCCCGCGTGTCCGGGTTGGTGAAAGAGGCCTGTGAGCGGTGAGGAGAAGCCCACTGGAGCATGGACCTGGCTGCCGGCTGCCTTTGTGAGTGGGACCAGCAGGTCGGGGTGACATTGCACACGCTGGCAAGCAAATAACGCCTCTTTGGAGATGGCTTTGCTCAAGTTTCTCCTCCTGCCGCATTGCCCGTGGCAGGAGTCCATCTCTAAGCACCAATATCTCTATCTTTATTTTTGATGAGTATTGTTCTTTGCAGCTGGTGTGCCAAGATCTCCACTGTCCTCCACGCACGAGCATTTTCTACGCTCTTCTGCTTTTCTCTTGTTGTTGTCCATGCCCACCCAGCTAACACAGCAGCTAGGAAGCTACAGAGGACAGAGTGAGATGGAAGGTCAAATTTAGGGATTACCACCTTCAGAGTCTTCTTGTCTGGCCCGCCTGCAGTGGGACAATTTTTAATACAGTGTCCAACAGCCATAAATTTTGTATGTTCAGATTGCTGAAGAGAGACGTGAAGAAACACTCTTCCCAGTCTCTCATCTGTCACTCGTTTACCCCCTTTCCAGATTTCTCCATTCTTTTTCTCTTATTTATGCCTCCCCCAGAATTGTTTGCCAGGATATGTTCATACTCTCCCAGTGTCCTCCTTCATTCTTTGCCTTCTCGCTTTGCTCTTCACTCTATCTTCTTCTTGTTTCCCATGACCACTACAGGGAAATAACTGCTCGTTTCAGCAATAGAGCTTTTAAAATGAGTAATTCCATTTACTGGAATTTTGCACGAAAAGAAACCGTTACTCTTATAGTAAGCAGCTTCTTTTTTTTTTTTCTTGACAAGTAGCTGGGGTTTTTTTTCAGATGCAGAGCTTATTTTATAGATATTGATGTGTATGTTCCTATAAATGTTTGACAGGGAATACCTCATTCAAGCTATTCACATTTGAATTCAAATAAATACCACCGCTCGTTGCTAATGTTGGCTCAGCATGCAGAGCTGCAGTGTTTGTGTGGATTCGTCTTTTCTTGATGCAAAACCAACTGCTATAATTTCCTCCTTTGAGTTGATGCACAAGGACCAGTAAAGGATGAGCCTGGATGAGTCTACAGATACATGAGAGAAATCAGTGCTGGGAGATGCTGAAGCACTCTGCACCATAGGAGAAACAGCACAGCTGGAGAAAAGCCAGCAGAGGATGGGAAGGATCTTTTATGTTTCTTCACTAAACATATGTTTCACTGTATTTTTGAATTGGATATGATCACAGAATCATAGAATGGTTAGAATTGGAAGGGACCCTAAAATCCCATCTAGTTCCAACCACCCTGCCATGGGCAGGGACACCTTCCACTTGATCAGGTTGCTCAAAGGGCCAGGGAGGGGATTCTGCCCTTCTACTCTGCTCTCATGAGACCCCCCTGCAGTGCTGCCTCCAGCACTGGGACTTCCAACACAAGAAAGACATATACCTGTTGGAGTGAGTCCAGAGGAGGCCACCAAGATGATCAGAGGACTGGAGCCCCTCTGCTGGGAGGACAGGCTGGGACAGTTGGGGTTGTTCAGCCTGGAGAAGAGAAGACTCTGGGAAGACCTCAGAGCCCCTTCCAGTCCCTAAAGGGTCTCCAGGAAAGCTGGGGAGGGTCTCTTGATCAGGGATGGGAGTGATGGGATAAGGGGAATGGCTTTAAACTGGAAGAGGGGAGATTCAGATCAGCTATTAGGAAGAAATTTTTCACTATGAGGGTGGTGAGCCCCTGGCGCAGGTTGCCCAGAGAAGCTGTGGCTGCCCCATCCCTGGAGGTGTTCAAGGCCAGGTTGGACGGAGCTTGGAGCAACCTGGGCTGGTGGGAGGTGTCCCTGCCCAGGGCAGGGGGGGTGGAATTGGTTGATCTTTAATGTCCCTTCCAACATAAACCATTCTATGATTATATGAGAACAGCACTGTTTAAATTATAGTATGGGCACACCCTTGGGTAGCTCAAGATCACAATGTTTCTATGTATTAAAGAAAGAAAGAGGAGTAAATATAATCAGAGTTTCTGGACTTCACAAGCCATGGAGTTGCACTCTGGTGAAAATTTTCCCTGGCAAAGAATATCCAGTCATGTGTTGAAGACCTCCAGGAAATTAAGGCATCACTACTTCTATTATCACTCTTAAGAACTAAGCTCATTTTCTAAGTCTAGTCTGTTTAACTAAGAAGCAGCATCAGGAGGTTATGACTTCTTCTGTTCCATTAAACAGCTGTATTTATTTTTTGGTATATTCTCCCTTTGAAGAAACTTGTGCCCTGAACTGAATCACTCCCCAGCGCAAAGCTTTGATAAGCCACACCACTTCGGCTCCTTATCTCCCCT
Organism: Charadrius vociferus; assembly: GCF_000708025.1. NCBI lineage: Eukaryota > Metazoa > Chordata > Aves > Charadriiformes > Charadriidae > Charadrius > Charadrius vociferus. The sequence goes on along the minus strand of NW_009649047.1, from coordinate 490,150 downwards.
CAAGGTGACATTTCTTGAATTTCTGTATATAAATCCACATCCTTTTCCCAAAACATGTTCTTTCTGTAGCTTCACCAACCACAAACATTCAGTTCAACGTGAGTCAGCAGTGTATCCTTGCAGCAGTGAAGGCCAACTGCATATCGGACTGTATCAGCAAAAGCATGGCCAGCAGGTCAAGGGAATTGATTATTTCCCTCTTCTTGGCACTTGTGGGACTGCATCTTGAGTCCTGTGTCCAGTTTTGGGCTCCTCAGTGCAAGAAAGATATCAATAAAGGCACGAGCCCTGCTCTGTTTCTATCCAGAGTTCAGTCTCCATTGCATTTGCCATCTCCACAGCTACATTAAATTATTGGCACAGAGCTCAGCTGTGATCAGACTAGTCCAGCACTTTTCACCTGTTCTGGTGACAAGGTATTTGCAAGAGCAGAGTCTTGGTTTTAGTCTTCTGGCTCATGAACAACAATTTCACACTGTGAACAACTTTACACTATGAATCTCACAGAATCATAGAATCGTTTAGGTTGGAAAGGACCTTGAAGATCATCGAGTTCCAACCCCCCTGCCATGGGCAGGGACACCTCCCACCAGCCCAGGTTGCCCAAGGCCACCTCCAGCCTGGCCTTCAACACTTCCAGGGATCGGGCCTCAACAACCTCTCTGGGCAACCTGTGCCAGGGCCTCACCACCCTCACAGGGAAAAACTTCTGCCTCATGTTTAATCTAAACCTGCCCTCTTCCAGTTTAGAGCCATTCCCCCTCATCCTGTCACTCCATGCCCCAGTAAAAAGTCCCTCCCCAGCTCTCCTGGAGCCCCTTTAGGCACTGGAAGGCGGCAATAAGATCTCCCCGGAGCCTTCTCTTCTCCAGGCTGAACAGCCTCAACTCTCTCAGCCTCTCTTCATAGGAGAGGTGCTCCAGCCCTTGTGTCATCCTCGTGTCTCTCCTCTGGACACGCTCCAGCAGGTCCATGTCCTTCTTATGTTGAGGAAATCAGTGAAATCAGGAAACCTTTTTTTCCACTGTGAATCTCATTTCTATAACTTCAGTCCTTATGATGAGTCAGTTCTTTCTCTGTGTTACCTTAATTTACTCCTGTGTCGGGGGCACACGCTAGCTTTGGGTCCCGTACATTGCTTTTTGCCACTTGAATTTCGTTCTAAGAATGACCCTTGAGAAAATTTCTCAGTAATCTCCCTCCTGCCTGACACTTTCCCTTTCAAGGTTATACTTCAGCCAATTTACAGCACCTTTATTAATTCCCTCCACATCATCTAAAATAATTTTTCATGGACATTTTACTGATGCCCTTCACTAAAGTGCCTTTGATGAGATCTGATGCCTTCTCTTTACTAAGAAAACCTATTTCTTCAGGTCGGTCTGTTGAAATCTATTCAGCAGAGAATCCACGATGCATTTTCTTTTGTATTCTTCTTCGCCTGTTTGTTCTCTGAGCCTTGTATAATGCTGAGATCAGATCATACTCACCTGCATGATTTTTTTTTTCCTTCTCGCTCTGAACTGCAATACTGTGTTTGCTGTTCTCAAATTTTGCAGTGGAGCCACAGACTGAAAAGACTCCTGAGAAGTTCTTGTCATTTCACCCTGGTTTTACGCACCGCTTTTCTGAATTTGGGGTAGGATGGTATTGAATAAGGCTCTCCCTTTCTGTGGGACTGACTCCCAGTGAGGCCATTCCCACTTATTTTTGATTTTCTCACCCTACTTCTTCCTGAACACCGCAGCAAAATATTCGCCCGTCGGCTGTGCCCATGCTCTCCGCAAAGCCATCGTCCTACAATAGCAGCTCTGTCTTGTCTCTGATCTTACAGCAAAAGAGACTTTCACTCTGCTTCAGTGCTGTTGGCAAGTTAAAGCACAGCTGGACCTTTTTTTCGGCGCTCGCTTTCTCTGTGTCCTTTTTGATTTCCAAAATGACAAGTCATTGCTCTAAATTTATCCCGCTCCCTACAACAGGGAGTGGAACAAAAGGTGTTTCAGCGTGTAGGAGCATGTCTGACCCTACTGGGCTATCCCATCTCTAGTCTCTTTGTCATGTAGAAGCACGGGTACTCCAGCTATTCGTTCTTTATTAACTAGAACCATTAATTGGATTCCGAAGGAAAAGATTTTCACTTCTGAACATCTGACAGAGAGAACATTTACCCCCATGCTGAGCACCCTTTTTTCCCTGACAAGCAACGCTTCAGACATAGCCTCAAGCTACTCTAGACACTCAGCCGAGCAAACCCTAATTCAGCCGCTTCATATTTGATTTTAAATGCTCAGCACAACCCAAGCTGTCACTGCGGAGCTGACAACACCGGCGTGCGGCTCCAGCTCCTGACGTTCAAAACCGTTTTCCCTGGTGGTGAAGTTGATGGGACCTGTAGACCCACAGTGAAAGGTGCAGAGGTTCCTGCTGTAACCTAACGCGCACAAATCTATGGATATTTGTAGGAAAATGCAGCTGTGGGAAGGGTGGCTGCTGCTGAGACGTTGCTTCAGGCTGACTCGGTGGCCAAGGAGGGTCCACAGAGGGAAGAAGGTGGTCGGCTGCTGCTGCTGCTCCTCTCCTGTTTTCCAAAACTGGTTGTTCACTGCTCTTTCTGAATGAGACGTGAGCTGGCTTTGCTGTCTCTGTCCCCCCTCTTTGAGAAGGCTCATCCTGGGTCTCCTGTAGCTCCTCCAAGTGCCCCTGCCTACTCGAATAAAGGTTTCTCGGCCTTTGCATCAGACTTCCCTGCTGGTGGGTTTGAGCATCAGAAGGGCATCCTGGAGATGATTAAACTGTTCCTCAGTCCTATTCGTGCTGCCTCTTTAATCCACTGTGAAATGTGGTGTTCAGAAAATGCTTCAGTTCCTCCCTGTCAATCCGGGCTGTGATGAAGAACCACGGCTCTATTAGATGCATTTGTGGTGTAACCACAGCTAAGAAAGCATTTGGATACACAGAGAATACACAGGGGGAAGAAATGAACTCTTAAGCCCCTTAACATAGCCGACACAAACCTGTTCACTTTGTAGGGAAGAGCTAATAGTTAAACAAGCTGCAATTTCTTATGGGGCAACGTGCCAGGTTTCTCCAGTTCTGATCTTCCTGCATAAAACCCTTTGGTTTTTTTTTTTTTAAGCAGAAGCCCTCATCAAGTCTCCATCAAGTCCAGGCAGGTTTGATTTTTAAGACAGATTAATTTATACTCTTCCAGAGGCAATTCAAGATGCAGCTTTCTCAGGAGTGATCTGGTAATTTCCTAAATTCGGTCAGACCCCAAGAAACCTGCTTTTAAGTCATGAAGAATTACCCCAGCATATGCACCTCCTGGGACACAAAGAACCCGACCCATATTCTACGGAAAAGCATGCAGAACTACACTTTCAAAGCACCACAGCTTTTAAATAATAATAAAAAAAAATAATCAGTTCATAAAGAATTTGTCAGGTTACATTATCCTCATTTGCCCTTTCAGAAACAGGTGGAATAGTATAGCACATCATAGCATGGAATGGAATGGAATGGAATGGAATGGAATGGAATGGAATGGAATAGAATGGAATGGAATAGAACAAAATGGAATGGAATGGAATGGAATGGAATGGAATGGAATGGAATGGAATGGAATGGAATGGAATGGAATGGAATGGAATGGAATGGAATGGAATGGAATGGAATGGAATGGAATGGAATGGAATGGAATGGAATGGAATGGAATGGAATGGAATGGAATGGAATGGAATGGAATGGAATGGAATGGAAGGGACCTTTAAGTGCCACCTAGTCCAACCCCCCTGCAATGAGCAGGGACATCTTCAACCAGCTCAGGTTGCTCAGAAGAAGAGCCATGTTGTCTTGAATGACGTAACGCTTTCTGGTGGGCTCCAGAGATAACGTAGTTGTCTCTATTACAAACTGCAATCACTGCATAAATGTCTGTTTAATTATCTTTCCACTTAAAACCATATGCAGATCAAGATAATTTCATTAATGCTCTTTCTTTTTCATGCTGCTGCCTAATGGAAAACCTTTATAGCGACAAGGGTTTCTCTTCTCCACCACCAAATTCTCCTTCTCTCTGTTTCTCTCCCTCCACACTGAGAGATCTCGGCACCTCCCAAATGTTAAATCGCATCCAGAGCTAAACTCTCAAACCCATCCATGCTTCCATCTAATAAACAAGGTCATGGCACAGCAACGCATGGAAGATTTATCAGGCCCCTATGCAGTGGCCTAAGTTGATGTTTTCTTCAGAATTCAGTAGTTTTTGAGTCTATGAAAAACGTTAGGTCCCGTCCCCCCTCCCAACAATTTCTGAAAAAGCCAAATGCAGATGATATCAGATATCCTGCCCTTCCCACATGGGGAGTAATGAGCGCTGGGGAAAGTTTTGGGGACAATTTGTACCCGAGCAATTGTTCTCGCTCACTCAGAATAATTGCATACAGCTTTGGCATGGAGCTGTCCGTGTGTTTCGGATGGCCAGCCCTAAAGATACGCCGAGAGCGCAGAGACCTGCGGGTTTGCCTTTGGTGAGCGCCTGGCTAATTCTGCAACAACAACAAAAAAAAAAGCATTATCCCAAAGTGAGGAGAAAAGGAACCCAGAGTTCCCTTTTCATTGCCCAGACTATTCCTGGGTTGACTAATGAAAACTAAAAAAAAAAACCAACAAAAACCAACATTGAGATGGAAAAGATGAAAAGCTTTGCAAAAAAAAGTTAAATATCTGGACATTACGCAGCATCCCATGGTTCTTTATGACAAAATGGGAAAGCTTCACCAGAAACTAGCTATTCTCCAAAAAAAAAGAAAAAAGAAAATCTGCTGAAAATAATTTATTATGGAAACTTAGACCTGAGGAACACTTGTGTCTGCAGTGTTGAGCACATATGTCCGCTCTATCGCATCCTGCCAGCCTCCTTCCTCCCGCGGTCTGACTTCAGACTTGCCCACTCACCAGTTTGGGTTGCCAAATCCCCAGTTTGACGTTGCTGCGGGTTCAGGAGAGCTAACTGGGAAGCTCTCCCACACCTGCAGGCTCTCTCCTCCCAGCTCTCAGGAGGATTAACCCAGTTTGTGGGAAACTGTGTATTTCAGACAGGGTTTAGTGAAGACGCGTGGATGGCAGCTCTTAGTGCAGTGCCGATGCAGTGATGGATATTAAGTGGAAAACAACATTTAAATCAGCATCAGCCGACATTCCCACTATTGTAGCAAATTTTGTATAAATAGAATAATTTATCTGCTTCTCTACAGGAGGGTTTTGCTCTCCACCCCTTTCTTTTCCAGAACCCCCTGGCTACATCCACACCAGTAAATAAAGGAGTGCCAGGACCAGGCTAAGACATCAAGTTTAGCACAGCCCTGGCACATTTTTAGTCTGGGCAAACTGGCTCCTAGGCAGAGCTCAAGAGTTAGCACAGGGACTAATACCCAGCAAGCCACCCACTGTGGAGCCTTTTTTTTTTTTTAGGAAGCTGGGAGACCTTAATATCCTGCGTATGGCTCGGCCATGTCAGCTGGGCTCATGGCCGCCTTGGATTTACCACTACGGATGGGGTCCCTGCAATCACAGATGATTTTCAGCCACAAACATCCTTCACCTTGCTCTCGCTGCTCTCTCACTCCCCTTCCCAGGAAAACATCAGAGGGTAAAAGCGGCTGGGTGTTCGGATAATAAGATCACAATCTATTTCGGGAATGAAAACAAGCAAATAGAGAGCCCTAAAATATACTAGCGTTCATCCAAGAGGCAAATGGTCATGGGACTGCAGCATATGGAGGGTGATTCTCTGCTATTCTGCAGCCAATTACTTCTTGGATTTCACAGGCGAAACCCTGCCGCTATGACAGCACGGAGCAGAGGAGAGTTTGCTCGCTGAAAAACCTAAAATCGTGATAATTGCTTCTGATCTGGGAGTTGTAATCTCACTGGTGAGTCCAGACCAACTACGTGCAACCAGGGAGAGGAACCTCTGCTCCCCAGGGTCTGCCCCGTGCCCTGGGGTCCTTCAGGGAGATGCGGGAAGAGTGGCCAGAGACCAGGATGGTTCCTGACCCTGGAAAAAAGGAAGGAAGGAAGACATGGGAAGAGCCCCTTCTCCTGCCAAGGCCAGCCAAGACTCTTGGCAAACCTCTTCAAGACACCTTATGGGGCAGAGGAAAGCAGATGGTTGGGCATTTAGGGGTCTGGCAAGAGGAATCTGTGCATTTAGCAAAGAGTCCTGATTTAGCGGCATTTCCTTCTGCTTGGACACTTTCTAGATGTGCATACTACTCCTGCTCGATAGAGATGTTGTTTCATAGGAGGCTTAATCAGAGCAAGTAAAAGCATATGGTGCATGGAGCTACCTGCTTCCAGAGGCTCACAAACTCTCGTTAACCCATTATTATGAACCAAATGATGCCTCCTCACAAACCCTTCCCTTGCGCAGGGAAGTCTGTACCCTCTTACCTTGAGGTTTTCTTGCACAAGAGACATAGAATCACAGAATGGTTTAGGTGGAAAGGGACCTTAAAGATCATCCAGTTCCAACCCCCCTGCCACGGGCAGGGACACCTCCCACCAGACCAGGTTGCTCCAAACCCCGTCCAACCTGGCCTTGACCACCTCCAGGGATGGGGCAGCCACAGCTTCTCTGGGCAACCTGCGCCAGGGGATCACCACCCTCACAGTGAAAAATTTCTTCCTGATAGCTGTTCTAAATCTCCCCTCTTCCAGTTTGAAGCCATTCCCCTTCATCCTATCACTCCATGCCCCAGTAAAAAGTCCCTCCCCAGCTCTCCTGTAGGTCTCCTTTAGGTACTGGAAGGCCGCAATAAGGTCTCCCTGGAGCCTTCTCTTCTCCAGGCTGAATGACCCCACCACGATGTACTCTTCCTGATCTCCCGTACATCTTCCATTCTTCACAAGATTCTGGTTTACTGACGGATATCAGGGCTATATTGCGCCAGGCAGTGTTGAAAGGAAGGAGCCTGCTCCAAACGTTACATATCCTTATTTTACAGGAGGGAAAATGGGTCCAAAAGAGGAGGATAACTCTCACTGCAATATTCAGAGGTTCCTCTGGAAGAGATGAGACTTGAGCCAAATTTTTGTGAGTACAAGTCTTTCTGCTTTGCCACAAAGCAGTTCATCCTCCCTAAAGTGCGTGGCTAAAAGGCAGAAAAAGGCAAGCAGTGGAACCCAGCTGAGTGCCAGTCGCTCCTCTTCTCAGGTGCATTTTTAAAGCACCTCTTGCTCCCTTTTGTCGGTGTAGTACCTGATATGCCTTCGATTTGAGGACTGTATTTAATGCTTTTTTTTTCCTCTGAGCTGGGAGAGAGATGATCCACTTCCACGTATCGCCTGGGGATTGCAGAGTCATGAAGACTAACGTGGGGGAAGCACTGGGTTTATAATTAGTCCCAGGTTTTGCAGCCACTTCCCAAATTTTCCTTTTCCCTCCTTCAGTGGGGCGACAGTGCTGTTTCCCTGCTGCCTATGGGGCTGAAGCATTTGCTTTCCTTTATGGCCACTCCAGTTGAGTATGTCCCATCCCTGGAAACATCCGAGGCCAGGTTGGACGGGGCTCTGAGCAACCAGATCTAGTTGAAGATGTCTCTGCTCACGGCAGAGGGTTGGACTAGATGACCTTTAAAGGTCCCTTCCAACCCAAACCATTCTGGAATTCTATGAATCTATTGCGCATGCTTTTGCTAAATATATCTTCCCACGGCACCTTCAGCGAGATGGAGACCACCCCACTGAGAAAGCAGTTATCTGCCTCTTCGTCTGTGGGGTCTGGTGGTGCTTCGTGAGGGCTGTGGGAGCCATGGGGACAGAAAGGATGAACAGGTGAGAGCCTAGGCAGTGTCTCCTAGGAGGTCCAGGATGGTCCTGCTCATCCCCGAAGATGGAAGTTTGTGTTCAGCTCTGGATTCACACCAAAGGCTTCCCAGGCTGTACAGAAAAAGGCAGAGAGGACCAGTCCTGTGCTGCTTCCAGGCCACCTCAACACTGGACTGAAAGAAGCAGTGTAGTCACGTTTTTAAGTTACACATGAGGCTCCCATGGCCTGGTAGCTCCAGAACTAGGAGATACCCCTCTTCTCTTTTCATAGAATCATAGAATGTTTTGGGTTGGAAAGGACCTTGAAGATCATCCAGTTCCAACCCCCCTGCCATGGGCAGGGACACCTCCCACCAGACCAGGTTGCTCCAAGCCCCGTCCAACCTGGCCTTGAACACCTCCAGGGATGGGGCAGCCACAGCTTCTCTGGGCAACCTGCGCCAGGGGCTCCCCACCCGCACAGTGAAAAATTTCTTCCTAATATCTAATCTAAATCTACCTTCTTTCAGTCTGACACCATTCCCCCTCATTCTATCACTACATGCCCTTGTAAAAAGCCCCTCTCCAGCCTTCTTGTAGGCCCCCTGCAGATACTGGAAGGCTGTATTTGGAGGGGGTTGTGTTTTGGAGAGGTTGATGGGGATCAGTGAAAACCACTGTAAGGGGAGAATTAATCTCCCTTATTACGAATCTTTGCATATATCTGTGAGGAGAAAATGTTATTAATTAGACTTTCAAATCATTCTCAGATATTGAAATCACCTGAACTGCCAGCATTAGTAAGACACGCAAGTAAGAGCCTGGACAAACTCAGAATGAACTCACCACCTGAGGTGAGTATAAAAAATTCAGGTCACCGTGTCTAAACACCTATGAAATCCTTCTGGTGTGCAATTGCCTAGAACAGGCTGTCATCAAAAGCTGCCTGTTCGCATCTGCACAGATAGTTCCAGGCTGTTTCCATTGTGCAGGGACTGAACAATCTTGAACATGCACCACCGAAGTAATCATGGGTGGGATGGTACCAAACAGCTATTCATCTCCTCCAAAGACAGTCCTAGAAATGTCTGATGACCTGATTTTCATGCTTTGTTCTTTTTTAGAGATAAGGCAGATGGAGGCTAAAGAATCGGAGTTTCTCCAGGGGAGCGAGACCTGTGGTTCTGCATCAGAGCCCGCATCCACCCGTGTGGTCCAGCGTCCCCTTCTGGGGAGCGGCCAACACAGCCGGCAGACCCCCTCTTTGGGAAATGTCTGGCATTTGCTGTCAGCACGAAGAGTCCTTCATCTTCTTACCAGCACTTAGAAGTTCCTTTATTGCTTGGAAGCACAGAAGTTTGTAGACAGCTCTTCTCAGTCTCACAAATACTCTTGGGGTAAGCACTGGATTTCAGCATTACAGACCTCAAATTTGGTTTTTAATGTTGCTAACTCATTGGTTTTGTTAAAACCCAACTGCTAGTAAACCACCCAATGCCAGGACCTCTCCTCTGGACCTCAGGTTTAGTCTGGCCATGTCACTGTTAAGATTTTCCCGGCCTCCAAAAAAGAATTTGCTTGACCCCTGAGCTGCTCCCTGGCATCGCCTCAGTCGGCACTAGCTGGCACAGACCACATCCCTGCCCACATCTCTGCCAACAAGTTCAGTGTGGACATTTGAGTTTCAGCTGTGCCCAAGCTCTCTGACTTTCCTAACAGGGATGTACTTTACAGGAATAACCTGGGAAAAAGCACTTGAGCTTATGCACACTGGACTCTGCATCCTCCCCACCGGCTGTAGGATGTTGGCAGTGTCACAGGAGGTACCACGCTTTGAAGGAGCAGCTATGGCCCACAGCCATCCCCTTTGACAAGGGAAGAGCTTTGAGATGATGGACAGGACAGCATAACCAGAGGGGTCTGCCCCTGTGTAGGTGTAAGGACATGACCCAGCAACGTCTGCTTGCAGCTCAGCGAGCCCCCGGCATCCCGGGCTGCATCCCCAGCAGCGTGGCCAGCAGGGCGAGGGGGGATTGTGCCCCTCTGCTGCGCTCTGCTCTGGGGAGACCCCCCTGCAGTGCTGCCTCCAGCTCGGGGGCCTCAGCACAGGAGAGACATGGACCTGGTGGAGCGGGGCCAGAGGAGATGCTGGGAGGGCTGGAGCCCCTCTGCTGGGAGGACAGGCTGGGAGAGTTGGGGGGGGTTCAGCCTGGAGAAGAGAAGGCGGAAAAGGGGAGACCTCAGAGCCCCTTCCAGTGCCTAAAGGGGCTCATAAGAAAGATGGGGACAGACTTTTTAGCAGGGCCTGCTGCATAGGACAAGGGGAAATGGTTTTAAACTGGAAGAGGGGAGATTTAGACTAGGTGTAAGGAAGAAATATTTTACAAGGAAGGTTGGTGAAAGCCTGGCCCAGGTTGCCCAGAGAAGTGGTGGATGCCCCATCCCTGGAAACATTCCAGGTCAGGTTGGATGGGGCTCTGAGCAACCTGGTCTAGTTGAAGATGTCCCTGCTAATGGCAGGGCGGTTGGACTAGATGGCCTTTAAAGGTCCCTTCCCACCCAAACCATTCTGTGATTCTAAGGACAGCTCAGATGGCAGCACAGGTTGGGACTCATGCTTGGAAGAGAAAATGGATACAGCCCAAAACAAGGGGTCTCACTGGCATGTTGGCTTCTGCCCTGTCCTCCGTGTAGGCAGCAGAGCCTGGAAATTGGGAGTCATGATCATCCCAGAGGTTCAACCAAAGTAGTGAGGAACCTGAGAGCGGGAATAATTAAGCAGTAGATCAAAGATGATGAGTCAGTTGTGTGGGGGCTGTGAAAGGTCCGGAGGGGCTGAGAAAGCTCCTTCCCGGGCTGGGAAACATGGATGTGCCAGCTGGGAAATGTCCAGAACTGACACGTAAGGCTGTATAATATAACCGAGTATTGATGCTGCTGGAGATGGGGATGCACGTGGGGAGAAGGGGTGGAGGTGTTCCCGAGAGATGTGTGGGGAAGATGCTGACCTCAAGACTGGACCTCATACAGCTTGCAGGGATCCGCTCCGGTGGAGAGAATGGGAAACGGTAACGGGTCCTCAGAGCAGAGCTGCCTCCCTTCACCATAAACCCCAAAATCCTGGGTGAGGAGGGAGAACAGTTTTGAACAGGAAGAGCTGAGATTTAGATGAGATATTGGGAAGAAATTCTTTCCTGTGAGGGTGGTGAGCCCCTGGGGCAGGTTGCCCAGAGAAGCTGTGGCTGCTCCATCCCTGGAGGTGTTCAAGGCCAGGCTGGATGGGGCTTGGAGCAACCTGGTCTGGTGGGAGGTATCCCTGCCCATGGTGGAGGGACTGGAACCAGATGTTCTTCAAGGTTCTCCCAACCCAAACCATTCTACAGTTCTATGACCCGGTGTGGAGGAGGGCCCGAGCTGCCAGGCTGCCAGGTGGTCTTGGAAAAGAGCCACACGAGCACCTGAGAGGTGTTACAGAAATCACCGGTGCAGGGCGGCAGGTCTGAATTTTTGGCTTTTTCCACGAGCACGAGAGGAGCCGCGCTGGGCTGAGGTCCGCAGGGCTCCCTGCCAGGCCCGGGGCTGGCTCCAGCTCGGTCCTGCGCCCAAACTGTGGCTG
>NW_009649047.1:445151-477473 GCF_000708025.1 Charadrius vociferus | reverse complement strand
AGTGGGGCCCCTGTGGGGGGCGTCGGTCTCCTCAGACCGGGGGGTTGTGGTATCCCCCCGGCTCTTCCCATCCTATCCCACCGCATCATCCTTCCACCTTCCCACCCCGGGGTCGGGCTGGCTCTCTCCGGGATCACCCCTCGGCTTAAGGACACCCCACCACCCCCACCCCCCCCGCCTTCGTTGCCATCCCCTGCCGGTTGTAGACCATCCGCGCGTTTTCCATCCCGTCCCCCGTTGGCGTTGCTGAGGTTCCCTCTGTTTCCCCAGCACGTTTTGGTGGCGAAGGCCTCCCTGGCCCCCTTCCCTTTTACTCTCCAGCATGGAGTTCGCGGAGCTGATCAAGACCCCCCGAGCGGACAACGTTGTCCTCCACCGCCCGTTCTACCCCGCCGTGGAGGGAACTCTGTGCCTGACTGGCCATCATCTCATTTTCTCTTCGCGACGTCAAGATAACGCTGAGGAGCTGTGGCTGCTGCACTCCAACATCGATTCCATTGAAAAGAGGTACGCCTCCTAATTTCCCTCCCTACCAGCACCTAATTGTTTGTCTCTTGTTATGGGTTGAAAAGTGGTTGTCAAGACCTGCTCGCACCTCAGCTGTCTCAAATCCAGGTTTGGAGAGGAGAAAGGGCAGTCAGAGCACGGGGCGGAATATTGGCAGGGGCAGGTTGATTCTCATTCTGTTTGGATATCAATATTTGACTGTTGCATCTGAAGGGTTTGGGTTTTTTTTCGTCATGTATAGAGTCAGAATTCTTATGTTTAAACACCTTTGTCAACAGTACTCTGTGTAATTGTTCAGTGAATTTCATCAGTAGCTCTTGAAACACTTTATAAGGCGTACAGCTTTGCCACTGTTCAACAGAGATGGAAGCTGAGGTACTGATGAAATGATTTGCTTTAGGTCAGCCAGGAAAACTGATGGCAGAAGTGGGGTCCGGACTTTCTCAGGCCCAGATCAGTCTCCTACTGCTCAAGAGCATCATCCCATTATTCCTCCAACTGCTTATGGAAATCAATAGCACTTTGATGGCGTACTCCTTGTGGGAATGACGTGGTAAAGCTGAATTGTAGCTGCAGCACTCCATTTTATTCTCGCCCATCCCCTTTTGTTACAGGGACTTCAAAGATAAAAATCTTCTTACCATCACTTTTGTCGGCTTTACGTGCGCCGTTGCCCCATCACACTTTTCTTGTTGAGTGGCAGTCCCATCTCACCTAGTTATTGTCTTCGGTGTCCTCACCTTGGTCCTGTTTTCAGGTTACTCACAATATTTTTATTTTTTTGTTAATTATGAAGTCAGTTCCCTGATTTTTCTCACCTTTTAAGGAAATCTGGAAGAATAGATTTCCTTTCTGCCAGCGAGACTGGAAAAATCAAGCAGCAGCAATTAAAGATATCAGGTTGCCTCAGAATCTGAGAATGGGTGAAGTGCTGGACGCTGATTAAGTTTCTTCTCATGTTCCTGATTTCTCTGAGCGTTTCTGAGAAAAGCTGCATCTCGGCCAGAGGGTGGAGAAGAACAGAGTGGTGGAAACCTGAGGAAATCTGTTCCCATCTGGTACGGCTCAGTCATCGGGGCGGTTTGGCCTCATCCTCCTTCCTGCTTGTACTAAACCAGCCGTAGCTCTGCTTTGAAAATTATTATAGACAAGTTTTTCTTTCTTTTCTATTTTTTATATGGGCTTAGTTGCAGTTACAATGTAAGCTAATACCAAAAGACCAAAAAACATCTTAAATTATGGCAAGGGAGTAGTGCGTTGCTAGCTCATTTATAACAGAGTTAGCCACGTCTGCAGACACTCGTAACCTTGTTGCCTAGTTTCTAGAAGGTCTCTGGAGTAGACATCTCTCTCCCCGAGAGCATCTTTGTGTCTGTGTAACTGCAATGAAACTTTGCCGTAGAAGAGGATAAAAGTCTATTCTCAGTGCTGGAGAGAATGGAATAACAAAGCTCTTAAACCAGTAAAGGTTGTTGGAAGGTCCAGTTTGGCACTACTTCAGGTTATTAGTGCATAGCAGTGACATTGTGCCAGTTTCGTAAAATCTCTTCTCCCACTTCTGTGACGTGAATGTCTTTTGTACAAAATGGTGTATTCCCTGATGGTCAGATGGTCATCAAACAGCTGCTTAAATTTTTGTAGCTTTTTAAGCAACTTATATATGACCTGTGGGGTTTGTGGAGAAGTGGAGCAGTCTCTAGGGATCTATGTTGTGTGGTTTTTTGCACTTAAAGAAACGTGCAAGGGAAACGCAGCCCTGGCGATGCGTTGTAGCTGCACGGTGTTACTACATTGGGGATCTGTGAAACAGCACTGCAACGAGGGCAAGCGAGGGCTGGCTCTGCTGGAGTTGCAGAACTTCTCTGTCAAAACGCTTGTAGTTTTTCCTTCAGCGCTGTCCAAATTGTAATCGCTTCTGCGTGTTAAGCTTTGTCTGCACAGGAGAAATAGGTAATGACCTTTCGGCTGTAATAATAATTCTAAAATAAATCACAGGTGCCTTATGTAGCACAGGGGAAGGAACCCGAAGCTTAGCAACAGGTCTCCTCTTGGAGCGTGTACAGCTCTGCCCTTGTGCGTGGTCTGATTGAGAGTTAGTCCATGAGGGACTGAAAGTTGGTCCTTCAGATCTCGCCTGCTTCTTGCTTCGCCCTTGGTTGCTGCGAGCACTCCTGTGCTGCATGAGGAGACTCAGCTGCTTTTCCTTAGTTTGCTGCTTTGGGAACTAAAATCCACATCATTCCTGTGGAGACTAGTGGCTCGTTAACGTAAAGAAAACACTGGCTTTCTCTTCAGACACCATCCTTCTTTCAGGTACGTAAGGAAGGCTGGAGAGGGCGTCTGTGAGCTCTGCTTGTTCTGTGATGTAGAGCTTTTGCTGGGTTGACTTGCGTTCGAACCAGCGGTGATAAGCCCTTAACTTCTCTGAGGTCAGCAGAGCAAATAGTCCCACGGCACCGCAGGTGTCGGAAACCAAACTTTCTTATTAAAGACAAGGGAGTATAATGTAGCCAGACTGAAATGTTATTTTAAAAATTGAATTAAACTCAGATCTTTTTAGAAATCTGTTGCGGTTTGGGCTGGGCTGGCCACTAAAAAGTATGACAGATGCTCTCTCTTACTTTTTTTCCCTTTCAGAGAAGGAAGAGCATCTTTCTTCAGAGGAGAGAAAATGGGTTGAAAAAGAAAGTAAACTACTTTAATGAGAGATTAAGAGTCTCATGCTCTACCAACCAGGACACCATCCTCAAAGTTTCAATGCATTACTGTAATGCTGAAACTTCCAGTACTATCAGAAAATACCTGAACACACCTTTCTGTTTCAAGTTCTAAAGAAAAGTTGGGAGGAAATCTTTCTCTTTATGTCGTAATACTTATACTTTCTCTCACCGCCGTATCAAAGGATGGAATTTAAAAGGAAAAAAAAGCAAGCTGACCACAATTTACAAATATTAAATAAACAGGCATTTTTGTTTGTTTATTTTTTTGAAAGATGATATTGCAGACAAATTACTACTAATGGAATTTTGTCTTTTAGGCATATGTTGCGGGAAGAACTATGATACCTCATCACACCTTAGAGAATTCTGTTCTTAAGAGACTCTTTTTTTTCATGTCTTGCTGTAGGTTTGTGGGCTCATTGGGTACTATCATTATAAAATGCAAGGATCTGCGAATTATTCAGCTGGATATACCCGGAATGGAGGAGTGTTTGAACATTGCTAGTTCTATTGAGGTAAGAATTCATAATGGTAAATAACACTTAAGTTCTCAGATCTTGATCTGGCCTCAACCTCAATGGCTTATTTCCCCTGTTAGGAAGGTTTTCACTGATGTTCTGGAAAGCAAATGAGAATTGTGGGATATTTCCTTTCAATTGTTGAAATATTTTGTTGCTTGTAGGTGTTTTTTTTTAATAAAATAACCCAGACAAACAAGAAAAACCCCAGAAACCACAACCTGACTTTTCTTGAGCAAATATCTTGCCACAGCATTTGGGAAAACGAAGCTCAGCTTCGTTAGTCTGGAGCATGAGGAGGCAAACCCAAATCAGACAGAATTTTAGGTGTCTCAAACAACATTAAGTGACTTCTTGAGTTTAAGCTGTGTTGTTAGTAATCAGGTACATGCCATGTAGGATGTGTCCTGTTGGTTATACCTGTTCAGTGCGCATCTTTCTCCTCCTTTGGTGCGCTGTGACATAATGTAGCCTGCAGAAATGATATTCTGTACGACCCCCCCAGTTGCAGTTAGGTTGTTATAATTGGCTTATTTTGTGCTGCTGTTTTTTATGGATGTTAAACCACCCTGCAGGTGACTTAGTGTTTCAAGCTTAAGCCATCCCAAAATATTCAGCCATTAAGCTTGCTTCACCAATATTAAAGGAAAAGACAACTTGCTGTACGGTTTTTGGAATAAAATAGCAGTTTAAATAAATTAAGTAGTTGTTTACTTCTCTCACCCGTGCAGGCACTTTCCACCCTGGATTCTGTCACTCTCATGTATCCCTTCTTTTACCGGCCCATGTTTGAAATCGTTGAAGATGGCTGGCGCTCTTTTCTGCCTGACCAAGAATTTGAGCTCCTCAGTTCAGTGGTAAGTTGGAACTTAAGGATTTGCACAGGTGCTCAGATATACTTGTGCAAGTGGTTTGTGAAGTACTTCACCCAGTGTCTGTACTGGAAATTCTGGGTGGTAAAAAAAAAAAAAAGAAAAAAATCTGTTCCGTGTCTGGGTGGAAAGTTTATGCTCAAATATTCACTCTGTAAACATCAGGCATTTCTGTTTCTGTGCTAAATATTCCTGTTTAGCACTTGTGTTTCACCTTGTACAAATGGAGTCTTGAGCCCTATTTAAAGGCTACCTGGGAGGACACGAAGGTAGGAAAAGCTTTTGTCCTTTGGGGATGGCCCTCTGTTGTAAGAACAAATTTGAAACCTTTGGGCTGGGATTGTTGTACTTTGCTTCTGAAGTGGAGTGGGATGAATTTTTGTTGACCCCTTAATTGAAACAAGGCCGTTTTTAAAAAGCTGTTTTAAACAGCTGATTTACAAAATCAGAGAGTCATAGAATGGTTTAGTTTGGAAGGGACCTTGAAGATCATCCAGTCCCCCCCCCCTGCCATGGGCAGGGACACCTCCCACCAGCCCAGGTTGCTCCAAGCCCCGTCCAACCCGGCCTTGAACACCTCCAGGGATGGGGCAGCCACAGCTTCTCGGGGCAACCTGCGCCAGGGGATCACCACCCTCAGAGTGAAAAATTTCTTCCTAGTATTTAATTTAAATCTCCCCTCTTCCAGTTTGACGCCATTCCCCCTCGTCCTATCACTACATGTCCTTGTAAAAAGTCCCTCCTCACCTTTCCTGTAGCCCCTTTAGGCACTGGAAGGGGCTCTAAGGTCTCCCCGGAGCCTTCTCTTCCCCAGGCTGACCCCCCCCACCTCTCCCAGCCTGTCCTCCCAGCAGAGGTGCTCCAGTCCTCTGATCATATTTGTGGCCCTCCTCTGGACTGGCTCCAACAGGGCCATGTCCTTCCTATGCTGGGGGCTCCAGAGCTGCATGTGGTACTCCACGTAGGGTCTGGAAATTGCTAAGGATTTATGTAGCTCTCTGGGCATCTTCATCTACTGTCATCTTCCTAGTTTGAAACACTCTTAGCTCTAGTTCATGCTGGGGAAATATTGCAAGGGTTTAGAGAGCAGGAAATTTCCAGTCCTGTTCTTCCAGGTGCTGTGAGCACATGTTGATATTATTTTGGTACATGTAGGGTACAAATTGTTCTTGTGGCATTGCCTGTTTTATCTGTTTTTCAAACTTCATTTTAGGATGCTGAATTTGATATAATGGGAACTGGTTCAGTTGCAGGAGCCCTCCTATTCTAATAGTGCTGTGGGTTAGTGTCTCTGTATTCCAGGTCTTTGTTTCACATTAAATAGGTGCACTTGCTGCATCATCTTAGGTTTCTGAGACCACATCCATTAGTACAGCATCAAAGAACATTGATTTTTTTTTTTCTTTTATCTGCAACCCAGCTTGTCTGCTGCATTTATTGCTTCCTGTTTATGACTAATAAGTGAATAATATGATTAGCTTGACCAGCTTCATATGATGAAATCACTAGAAAATTAAAGGAGTTCAGAGAGAGTTCTATTTTTGTCTCATAATTAGAGTACTCTCCTATGTCCTGTCTTCATCTGCAGTCAAAAGATGTACAAACTGACCTGTTACATTAACAAACACCACAGTTTTGGTTTTCTTTTCCATGGGGGGGGGAAGTCAAACATGATCAGAATGTTCTCCTGTTTGGAGGCAAAGCAGCAGACGTTTTCCCAGCTCAGCAGAGGAAGCTTGCAGACATTTCGTTGAGAATCAAAAGGCCAGAAGCTGAAGTGCTCTCTGGTGAGAAGGGAGGAGTGTGAGAGCAGGATTGAAGGCAGCAGAAGGAAATCCTTCAGAGCTCAATGACAGATTGCAGGAGATGGTTCTGCTTCTGTTCACGTTTTGCTTTCTATGTGTAGCTGAAATCTTTTTTAGATTTCAGGGATCAAATCACTTCCGATGGTTATATTTACCAGCGTGATACAGGTGCTAATGTGGATCCAGTGATATGCTGGGCTTTTTTTCCTCGTCCTTTCAGAGGTTTAAAAATGCATTGATAGCTTATTTGTGAATCTCTTGGCTTTTCTGAACATATGCTCCTTGGAAGGCTTACGTTTAAAAACCTAATTACTTTATAGCATTATGTTTCAATGGCAAGAATTCCTTCCTTTAAAATATGCACATCTAACAGCTGTTGATTTAATTCTTGGCTTTTAACCCAAAACTTCAGATAGAACTCGTTTTTAACGAAACGGTGACAAAAGCCATGTTGAAATGATTTGCACTTCCTCAGCAACAGATAAATATGTTGTTGACGAAATATTTCTTGTTCTGTAATTAAACTTTCTTATGTGACAGGCTAGAACAAGTAAATGGCTAATTTATCTTTTTTTTTGTCTACCATAAGTCAAATGGGTAGAATTCAGGTTATCTCCCTCTCCGTTAAATCATCCATCTGGATCTGTTATGCCTTACCTTCCCCAACATGGTAACAACTTGTCAAAAACTACAGTTTGCCCACACTGGAGCTCTAGTAATGTATTAATTCCACATTTGCCTGCTACAGGAGAGTTGTTTTAAAACTCTGACACATTCTATAGTGACAAAGTAAAACTATAAAAGTGAAGATTAAAGAAGTTGTTGGGTAATACATTAAAAAATATAGATGATAAATTATTATTACACACTTCAATACCATAATATATCTGTTTATCTTGGCACATGTTGTGCCAAATGTGTTTTTTCTCCTGACACACATACCCCATGTGCGATTTCACTTCACTGCATCGATCTGACAAAGCGTCATCTAGCATTGCCCCTTGAATGTGATAGCAAGAACTCAAACACTCTACCCCTGTATCTTAGCTCCAGGATTGGGGAAGCAGCTGTATTACCATAATATTCTTGCATTTAAGTCTGTGAAAGTTGTTAAGGGAAGAACTTATAAGGCAAATGACTTCATTTGAGCTAAAGAAATTGGAGGAAACAGTAAGTTTCAGTGGGCTGTCACTTGCTGATGGCTGTTGCTGTGTGTGTTACCTGTTTTATTTTCTTGGGAATAACCTACAGCGCAGGTCAGCAGGGCTTTTGTCAAGTGTCTTTGCGTGAACTGTTCTGATAAATCCAACAGAGTAGTTCAGCTGAGAATTAAGTCATATGAAGAAATCGGCTCAACGCTTCGCTAAATGTCACAGCAAAAACTCCACTGTGCCTGCAGGCTCCAAATTATTGTACTGCGAGATGAGACTTTAAAGATGCTATAGACAAACATGAATGGAATAAAAGATGCACGGGGTAGTTAATGTTTGCTCATCCAGCTTTTGGTTGTGCGTGCTGTGTTTTTTTGCCTGAAGCGCTGGGTAGTACATGAGATCTGGCTTGGTTATAGGTGTGTCAGGTGAAACGTGTGTAAAAATTTGGGTTCTTCATTGTACTGCTGCATAACCAGTGAGTGGCTGAATGGAATTCAGAGTATACGCAAGGGGTTTCATCTTTTTTTGAGGAGTCAGAGAAGAGCTAAGAGGTCAGGGGGGAGCAGTTTCTCTTCTGCCAGATTCTACAACTGCAGGGTATTGCAAACTGTAACTTGGGAAAATCAGTTGCTTCTTAAAATTAAGTGAAGAGAAGTTTATACAACAATGGTATAATTAATGTGTAGGTATTTTATTGCCACCAAACTCACTTTCTTCATTCCCTTTTTTTTTTTTCCTTTCCATTTTGTTGTAGGGAAGAGCTGAAGGTTCGGGAGAGCTCAGCTAGCTGTGCTTTATCCTACTGTCCAGGAGCCGCTTAAAAACCCCTGAATCTTCCGGGTTTGGGCTCAGTTTGCAATGGTGTGGGTAGCCCATATTTTGCTCTTAACAGACAAGCATCAGTCTTTGCCTGCATCTGTCGTTACGCTTCTTGTCCACGCGCAATCTGTTACTGCCAGGGCTTGTTGCCTTCTGCCTGTTCCTCAGGAATGGCCTCTGTCATCGCTGCTTTGCAGGATCCTTCAGGGTCCACGCAGGTTCCTTTACTTTTCTTTTGAGTCTTTTTTGTAGATCGTGAATTATTTCACGCTGTTTTGTGGAAAAAAGACCTCTCCTAGCAATTAAATTTTTTTGGGAGGAAGGATAACTGTTGTTTTAGCCTTTCAGTAACATTTGTAAATGAATGCCTCTAAATAAGTACTAGGAGCAGAGAAGTGGAAATGTAAGAGTTGGTCCTGCATTGGGTTTAAGAAAATACTTCTGACCACTTTCTTTTGCATTCGGAGTCCTCTCTACTTTCTGCTCAGCCCCCAATCCTTTGCTGCTTCCAGCCTTAAATTAACTTTTTTCGATTCCTTAAAGTACAAATCTCTTGCTGAGAGAAATAAACGTTAACTCTGTACTTTGAGTTTCACACAGCGTACTTATCTGGTGATGTCTGAAGATGAGGTCCACCTCTTCTCCTTCACTGCAGTCCTTACTGCTTCCTGTGTCTCCATCTGCTGCTGCACGTAGTTGAATTGCTGTTCCTTCGCTGTTCTAGTTAAGAATGGCAATTTTTTTTCCAAATTGCAGATGTACCCCCCAGCAGAAGCCAAGGAGAGACTTGCACTGTTGGGTTTTACTATCATCTGATTGATGTTGGAATATATTTTAGCAGCCTGAAGCTGGCGTTGCAGAGGTTAACTGCGTCTCTGCAGAAGCAGCTATGCTGGAGGAGAGAAATGGTGCTAATTGCTGCTGCGCTCCTCCTCCTTCCTGTGTAACTGTAAATTATAGCTGGGTGACATAACAGTATCGTCTGTCTCTTGTTATAAATGGTGAGGAGAGGAGCTTATGGGCAGAATTAAATTACCAAAGGGGGAGATAAATCAGGTCCATACTCTTCCACTCCTTTTCATACTGGTGATATCGGTGACAGCCAGTCTCTCCAAAAAAGCATACCACGGAGTTCTGATTTTGCCATCTCTACATCCTGTGTGGCAGTAAGGTATTTATAAGTTCTGTTCAATATCCATGCATATTTTTTCATGTAAACAAATTGCACACAATCATATGAAATCTGCTTTAATTTAACATAGACACCCTGAAAAGCTATTAAAAAACCCCAAATCATTGTTGGCGCATTAAAAGCATGAGCTAGGACCAGCCAGCATCCCTTAGATGATCCAGACCTTTCAGCTCTGCCTGTGACGTGATTGCCAGAGGCAATCTAACTTTGCATCTGGGAGAACCTCTGCTTTTTATAAAACGTAGGCATTCAGAGGAGCTGTTCTGAGGCTAATGAATAATGAATTAAGCTTATGACAGGGCCAGTGCAAGACCGTCTGGGTAGGCTACTGAACCCAGGTAGCAGTTGCTGTTCTTGATGATGGTGATACACACACACGTGTACCTTTCCCAGCATCTTTTTCTTGGACTGCTACCAAGAAGGGACAATTTTGTTATCTCCCTACGCCACACATCCCGTGCCTTGGATCTAACTGATGGTGCAGTAGTGTTGTGAATCAGATCACCTTGTTCATCTGATGGAAGGAAGTCCTTGCCAGAAAATCTTTCTAAATCGATCCTAGTTTTCCATCGGATCAGTGAGGCATTTATATGACCAGGTAGCAGTCAGGAGGTGTAAGGAGAGAGGTAGTGAGCCTCTGGAAGAAAGGAAAGAGGAAAAGAGATCTGCTTCTGATCAGAGCTCTGTAATTAATGCATGTTAAACCAACCTTCCTGAATTGACGTGGGGGTTTTTGAGTATTCTGTTACCGCATAATTTAATTGTCATGTTCTTCTCTTGCTTTGTGTGGTACCTGCTTTATCCCCCTACCTTTCTGTCTAGCTGAAACTTTCCTTGAACCCAAATAAGCAGAGTTTTTTTTATGGCATCTGTGTGAGGTCTCTGCCTGCTGCAGCGGCACACAAATGCTTCCCAGTCTGTACTGAAACACCTCAGCTGACGAGTTACTTAAGGTCTTGTTTGCTTTCTCACACCTCTGTCATGTCAGTGCATAGGAACTAAAAAAAAAAAAAACCCAACAAACAAAAAAATCTACCTTTGAAGAGGAACAGGAAGCTGCTTCCAAAGGTTTTATGTTTCATTTGAACTACTTTGTGTCTGGAGCTTTTGCAGGCAAATTTGACTGCTATTCTGATGCTGCTTTCAAGAATTTAATGCTGCTGTTGAAATCAAAATGCATTGCAGAGGGTCACTTCTGGGTCACTTTCCCCACCGAGGCTTCTGCCAGCAAGTTTTGTTGGCCGTAAGGAATACAGGATAAGGATGCTCTGAGTGAAGATGCAGCCCAACCAAGCCACCATCCTGCTGTTGAGGACCAGGAGTTCAGTTCCCTGCCAAACTTTAGGCAAGGTTCTGCTGCGTGCTGTGTGCCTCTGGGGAAAATATATCCCTCATGGCCATTTGATGTATCCGGATGGTGTCCTTAACGCGGCAGGCGGTGGTGTGGCACCAGCCCAGAAGCAACAGGCCCTCCGGGAAGCCTGGGCTTGTTTGAGGCTTCTGTTAGGGCAGTGTCATAGAATCATACAATGGTTTAGGTTGGAAGGGACCTTGAAGATCATCTGGTTCCACCAGGGACACCTCCCACCAGACCACATTGCTCAAAGCTCCGTCCAACCTGGCACTGAACCTGTCACCTGTTCCAGCCTGGACTTCAGTAAGCGAGGATTCCTCGGCAGTGACGCTACTCGTTAACCTTTGGGTTTGCCTGAGATGGAGCCAAGTCCTCTGTCTGACCCTGGGTATCGGGTAGCTGCAGTTCTCATGCCAAATGCCTGCGAGGGTGCGGGGTGCCAATATTCAGTGCTTTTTTTTTTTTTCTACAAGTGTTTGGCTGTTGGAAGCTGAAAAATTATATAACAGGAGATGACTATGAGACCTTTGTGCTTAGGTGCTGTGCTGGTTCCAGGAGGTGCTTTTGGAGGAACGGCTGCGGTCCTTTACGTAAAGCAGAGTCCATAGAAAAGAACCAAGCTGGAAATGTTAAATTTCAATTTTAACCTCAAAGCAGCTTCATGGTCTGGAGTTGGTCGGACATTCTTGCCTTTCTTGGCCACCTTTGTCTTGTGGACAGTGTTATGAACTCTGCTGTCGGCACAGATAGAGGTTTGAGCCTGTGTTGCCTGCATTTAAATTAACTTTTTATCCCCTAAATCTGCTGATGTAGGAATAGGTTTCTGTTCTGGGGTGTCCTTGAGGGAGAGACATACCTTGCTCTTACTTCCTGTGAGACTGAAGCTATCTAGAAATGCAGTAAGTTTTATTGTAGTGCGTCCTGCAGACACGCTGTCTGCTCTGCAACAAAGCCACAGTTGCCCGTTTCTGACCACATGGACTTATTTTTGTGCTGTTTGTTGAGGATGCGGATAAACCAGACAGGGGGAAACTGTTGTTCAACAAGTCCTGAGCCTCAAGAACCAGACTCACCTGGTAATTTCTTCTGTTGCCTACGAGCTTTATCTGCACTCTGGGTAATGAGCTTCTGGGAGCTGCTGCAACGATGTGCTGTGATTGCAGGCAGCATCAAGAGGCGTGGGGGGGGAAAAATAACCAGTCAACACACCTACAAATGGATACTAAAAGGATGAGGCAGGGTTATACCTTCTAATATCGATAATACACCTGAGAGGTAGGGGATGAGGAGTGCAGTGCAGAGAGGGGCCAGGCTTGTTTGTTCTTCTTGACTAGCATCTCTTTTTGCCACATTTTTGTTGGAGACAGGATACAGTGCTGCGTTTGATCTGACTGATTAGCATAATTATGCTGTTAGAGAGGGTCCAGGTTCCTGGATGAGCGAAAGCGGTTATGCCAGTAGTGACAACTGAGCTTTCATCTGTGGTGCAAATGGAAGAGATCACCAATATTACTCTGTTTGGGGATGCTTTATTCTAAATATGGAAATTCCTCTTCCCGTGTGCTGTGCTGGTCCTCTTCCCAAGCACGTTATGGTGGTGTTCTGCTTTTTGACCCAAAGCCTGTATATTCTTTTTTTCAGACAGATGAATGGCGTCTAAGCTGCATCAATAAGGAATTCTCTGTCTGTCCCTCCTACCCTCCGGTTGTCATTGTCCCCAAATCCATTGATGATGAAGCACTTCGGAAAGTTGCCATGTTTCGCCACGGCAGTCGCTTCCCAGTCCTCAGCTATTATCATAAGAAGAATGGGATGGTAAGTTGCGTTTGAGTAATGGTTGTACCTGAAGGAAGTGTGTTAAACTGTTTAAATGGAAAAACCAACTTGTGCTCTAGACGTAATGCGGTTTGTGAGACGTTTGCTCCTTTTATTTTCCAACTTATTCAGTGTATGCAGTGAAACTGGTTCTGGGTGATGGAATGAGTAATCTCCATCCTAGAAATACCTATTAATCCGCTTGTTTGGGAGCGTATGTGGCATGAGCTTACTCACAGCAGTAAGAGCAAGATGAGACTTGCAAAGCCACCGCTGGCACCCTTACTCGCTTTGTCTGCCAAGAGGCTTCATGCTGAAAGGATGGCAGAAAGCACATTGTCCTGTCTCTGGGTGGTGGGCTGTCTCCTTCGTAATGGAGTCATGATGACAGCGAGCGTGCCCAGAGCCAGCACCGCTTCTGCTGTGTAACTCTCCAATGAGTGATCAGAACAATCTGTTCTCCGAGCCTGTCACTGTAACGTGTTTCAGGAGCAGCGAATTCTTGGTATTGCTCAGACTTTACCACCTCTCAACAAGCCAAAACCTAATTGAGTGACTGATACGCCGTAATTAAGAAATGCGCTTTATGAAATTGTTGAGTAATTCTTTGTATCTCTTGCTGATGTAACCAGTTCTGAGGATGTTGGGATGCCCAACCCGCAGCTTGTAAACTTGATCCAGACTTCTGAATCAAATGCTCTAATGCGTTCTCACCTCCTGTTGCCAAGATTTGTAAGCCCTGAATTAGAGGACGTCTAGTCTCAGCCATACATTTGGGGTTTCTTTGCTTTGCTTTAAAATCAGCCATCCACCAACTTCGTAACAGTCGTTCTGCTTTTTCTCAGCTTGAATGAAAACCACTGAAGGAAGGTTTCTTCAATTATCTCTCCGAATCGTGCATGTTTCAAAGTGTGAGGAATATAATAGCGTTTGGCTCGGAGTGCTTGAACTTGTGACAGTAACGCTGTCTGTCACGTTGCTCTCCTGGCTCTGAGTTCTCGAGCGTAGCTGGGGTTGCTGACTGGCTGCCCTCGCATTTCGGTTATTTGAGCTGCTGGGATGCTTTCTGAATTGAAAGGCATTTACTAAAGAGAAATCTCAGCTAATAAATCTGTGTACCTAAGGTTTATTAGTCTAGCCACTGGGTAAAACTGTACCTAGAAGGCATTGTTAACACATGAATGACTTGAGTGTTTTAAAAACAGAGTTGGGAAGAGACCTGAAAGATGACAATCCTGAAAATTTTGGTTTATGAAGGAGCCATTAGCAGAAAGCCAGTTCAATGGATCACAAAGATATTACAGGAATAATTCAAGGGATAAAGCCTCTAAGAACACGTCTGTAATTTAGAAAGCGGCCGTCCTGCCAAACTGTTGCTCAAGCTAAGGATTTCTAGTTTGTTTTTTTTTTTTAAATAAATTCAGTCTCTGCAAGGGATTGCACTTAAGAGAACCGAAGGATTCAGGGCAAGGGAGAACAGCAGCTGTAGGAAGAACTTGAGGGACATTTCTGTGCATTGGGCAGTGCGGATCAGGACATCTGCATGTCTGTGTCCAGGCGTGGTGGATCAAACTTGAAGCAGATGGAAGTAGAAAGTGCGGTGGGGTGAGAGCAGCGCTTGCTGGTGCAACTCCACAGAGAAGAGCTGGAGGTCCAGGAGGGCTCCGCAAGAATTTTACCCCTGAACTGATGAAGCTTTTTAAGGTTGAGCTATCACTCTCACAAGCTTTGTAACAATGGCCTGAGTTGTAAAGGAAAACAGGAGTATCCCGTGTGGCTTTCAGCAGCACACCTCTCTAGAGAGCCATTCTCCATCCCCGTTGTTGAGACCCAACGCGTTGGTTTGCATTCTGTGTTTATAGACCCCTAAGAAATCCTCCAGTGGAGAGGTGTCCTTTCCATAGTGAGTTCAAACCTCCATTCTCGACTTGGAGCTCAAGTGATGGATGGCTTTCAACCGTAAGTATATCCATTTCCAGTGCCTAATTCGTGGTTATTTGTCTCTGCAGGTCATGATGCGAAGTAGCCAGCCTCTTACAGGTACGAATGGAAGACGATGTAAAGAAGACGAGAAGCTTATTAACGCCACGCTACGGCCTGGCAAGCGTGGTTACATCATTGATACGAGGTCCTTGAACGTTGCCCAGCAGGCCAGGGCCAAAGGAGGGGGCTTTGAACAAGAAGTGCACTATCCCCAGTGGAGGAGGATTCACAAATGTATTGAGAGGTGGGTGAAATCACACAGGCTCTTCCCTGTCCCTGGCTTTGTAGGGTTGCCTTGGCAGAGCCATGCTAGCTCCATAAAGTGTTTGCTTCTGTAAGAAGCGGCAGTGTATCTCGGTTCCTGTTAACAGAGTCACGTTCTTTTTTTGGCAAAATCAGGGTACACGGATGATAAAGGTATTTGGCTTTGGAGAGCTGTGTTTGGGTTCTTGTTCTGAACAAGCTGCTGCAGGTTTCAGACATCAGGCAATCTTCCTGTGTGTCGTGGTTTAGGCCAAATCGGCCATTGGGGATGTGGGGCACCCCACATGGGACCAACAGATGCTCCCCCCCTACTCCTTTTCAAAGAGAGGCAGAGGAGGAAAAAAGACTTGTAAGTTTAGAAGGAACTAAACTACTTTAATGAAATATTATTAATAAAATAACAGGAAATAATGAAATAGATACAAAACCGTATCAAGCTCCCAGGATAACAGTCATGTCACCAGCTGGCACTGGGGCAGTCCCAGGCTGGACTTGGTGACGGATTGGTACTGGATTCCGGATCGGGATCAAAGGCAGACAAACAGACAGAATCCTCCTCAGACATCGGCCATTGAAGGAAGAGGGCTGACCCTGTGATCCCTCAGCTTTTATACTGAGCACGAGGCAGATGGGATGGAATACCGCATTGGTCAATTTTGGGTCACCCATCCTGTCCGCTCCTCCCCGCAGGTGGGACCCCTCTACACTTTTCCGCTTCTGACCCTCCAACGGGGCAAATACCAGAGTGAGCTGCCCGTGGGGGTTACAGCAATAAGTATAAGCGAGAGCCTCTCCGCACACCATCCCTGGGCATCAGCTATAAACACAGGTATTATTGCTCTGAGAGAGCAAACAATGTCTGCACAATATGCTGCTAATTTCAGGAGTCAGGAGAGGCCCAGCTAAGAAGCGAAGTTACTGAACAAAACTGGTCCTGTTTTACCCTCTCTTTCTCTGACCATCTACAGCTGCACTCCAGCTGTGTTCCCTCTGCAGCGGGGCACGGGAATGAGCAAGTCCCTTGCCGGAAAACTTCTGTAGGTGAGGCTTTATTCTGTGGCAGTCATACTCCTCTTATCCAGTTCTTTTCTCTGACTGCCTAATATTGTTCAGTCATTTGGAGACAAGTTACTAAGTTAAATAGACTTTTTGTCCAACGTTGTTCAACTGCTCTTAAGCTTTAATTTTGGGGAATCCTTCTACACAGGCATGCAGTAACGTTACTGGAGCTACTGCAAAGCAGTCGCTTGCCTTGTCACTGTACAGGCAAGTTCTTGAGGAGCTAATACAAGGAATTTCCTGGCTGTTGCTTTGAACCATCCGGTTTTGCTTATAAAACTCTTATGTGGACATACATTTGATGTTGATTATTTTACAGGTGGGCATAAGCATCAGATAGGGAGGAATGAATAAACCACAGTATATGATGACTAAGTATCTCGTGCTTATTACTTGGCTTCGTCAGCTTTTTGGAGATCTAGTCTGTTAGCTGCATCCTCTGTTAGACCTGAGCACGTGCTGGGATCAGGGTTAAGTGGCATTTGATCTGTCAGTAGTTTAGTGCCCCTGGAAGGCATAGTGTGAAACAAGACTAGAGACGCATTTGGTTTTATTAGTTGCGTGCTGAATACCGGCTTTCCAGGGCTTGAGGACACAATGCAACAACTGCAGAAGTGATACAAAATGTGTTGCCTCCCACCCTGCCCCCTTTTTCGTGCGTTCTTAAGAAATTAGCCAAACTAATCTACGTGTGGTTCTAGGTTGAGAAGTTGAGTCTGGTGTGAATTTCCCTGTGTTCCAGTGGAGCTGTGTCCTTGTGATGGGTGGCTTTCAGCTTACTGGTGCAGCTCTGCAGGTTAAAACTCCCCCAAAACTTGTGGTGTAGTACAGGGAACGAAGGTGCAGCGCTTGAAGCTTGGCTGACACTGGTTAATGTCCGTGCCAGGTCGCAGTCACACTTGCGTTTCACAGAATCGCAGAATGGTCAGGGTTGGAAGGGACCTCTGGAGATCATCTAGTCCAACCCCCCCGCCAGAGCAGGGTCACCTACAACAGGTTGCACAGGACGGTGTCCAGGTGGGTTTTGAATGTCTCCAGAGTGGGAGACTCCACAACCTCTCTGGGCAGCCTGTGCCAGTGCTCCACCACCCTCAAAGAAGTTCCTCCTCATGGTAAGATGGAACTTCCTATGTTCAAGTTTATGCCCATTACCCCTCGTCCTGTCACTGGGCACCACTGGAAAGAGACTGTTTCCCATCCCCCTGGCACCTCCCTTTAAGTATTTGTAAGTATTAAGATCCCCCCTCAATCTTCTTTCCTCTAGACTAAAGAGACCCAAATCCCTCAGCCTTTCCTCATATGAGAGATGTTCCAATCCCCTCCTCATCTTTGTAGCCCTTTGCTGGACCCTCTCCAGCAGATCCCTGTCTTTCTTGAACTGGGGAGCCCAGAACTGGACGTGTTTGGTACATTCAAAGGTATTCTGGAGACATTCCAAACCTGCCTGGACGCTGTCCTGTGCAACCTGCTGTGGGTGACCCTGCTCTGGCGGAGGGGTTGGACTGGATGAGCTCCAGAGGTCCCTTCCAACCCTGACCAGTCTGGGATTCCGTAATGGGAATGAGACTACTGAAACGCATTGTACATGGGAAGTATAAGATACAGCTCAACACACATGGAGCTCAGGTAAGACAAGGAAGAGGCCGTACTGTTGTTATGCCTTACGAACGATTTGTTTTGAAAGGCAGGAGACTATTTATGTCCAAAGAGTGGGATTCTGCCAGTAGTTAGCCATGGCTTGGGATTCCCAGGGAAAACAGGTTTGCTGAATGAGGAGACGTGACATCTATAGGGTCGTACTTTTCGAAATAACTGCATATTAATCATAGTGCTTTGTTTTGACATCAGTGTATTTCTGTAAGCACGTTGTCCTGCTTGCTATGTTACTGCTTATGTTTTCAATAATATTTTGCTTTTCCCAAAGGTTTAATATTCTGCAGGAAAGCCTCATCAAACTTGTGGAAGCTTGTAATGACCAGTCGCACAACATGGACCGCTGGCTCAGTAAACTGGAAGCTTCCAACTGGCTGACTCACATCAAGGAGATACTAACTGCAGCTTGTCTAGCTGCTCAGTGTATTGACAGGTAAATCTTTTTCAGAAAGCCTTTTGAATTTCTCACTCACTGGTTACAGATTACTTGTTAAATACCTCTATTTCCACTTTAAGTATTAGTAACTGGCCACCGTGACCGGGCTCGCTTCTACCCATGCAAGATACCGTTTCATCATGGTTAAGGAATGTTCCTCCAGTAAATCACGCTTGCATTTTTAAAAGTACAAGCCTGAGGGAGGAAATCTGGACTAAGAATAGGTCCTCGATCACTTACTTATTCCTGTGTCTGATGCAACGAATCTGATTCAGTTAGTTTTATTGAAGGTTTAGGTTAGAATGCGCCTATCTGAAATGCTGTTTGGTAGCCTAATAAAGTGAAAACAGAGGGTGTTTTTTTTTTAAAAAAAAGTCCTTTTTTTTCCAGCTGAAAGTTTCTAATACCTCATCTCTCTTCTAGAGATTAAAACAATGGCATTTCCTTGGTTTCCCCAGGAATTGGTCCAGTGCTTTTTCCTCTTTAAATTTTTATTCCCATAGTCCTATCTAAGCAATCCCGTTCATCCCTTACAAGTGCTTGTGATCTCTTTTAACCTGGCGTTTCTTTCATAAATACAGCTGACTTGGCTAACTTGTCCTCAGAATGTATTCAGACCTCAGGCTGGAGAGCAAAAGCTAGCTGTCAGGTGCCAGGGTTTGTAAGACCAAATGCAGCGCTCTAAATGTGATTTCTTTGTGGCTCTGAGAGGGGAAAGCCCTTCTCAAAACTGAGGGAAAACCTAGCTTTTCATCCCAGTTAGGAAATAGGTTGTACACAAGTAGGCTGAAATGCGGTCTCGTAGGTAAAACAGCATTAACACATTAAAATAAAAGCTGTGCTTTTAAAAGCACTGACGGTGCCTATTTAGTTATCGGCTGTGCCAGCAAAGGATTGCTCTTGATCAATAGTTTTATCTGTAATTCTTTCCTGCGTGTGTATAATGAGAAACATCGGTGACGAAACTCTTCTGGCTTGTTGGGACAGTGGACGATTTCATCATTTTTAACTTCAGCTTTGCTTTTTCTGTTTACCTGGAGCTATGGGACGCCAGCTCGGCGCTGGTGCCTAGAGATCGCAGCTGAGCTGACAAGGAGGGTTCAGTTATATTGGCCACGGGGAGGGAATGGCTGCATCAGATCTTGCAGCATCTTAAAAGCCTGGAGCCTGAAAGACAAAAGGGCAAAACAGTGTTATCCTGGCGTGCCCCACTTTGAGGAGCGCATAGGCTTGTGGTGACCCTGTGCAATTGTGCTCGGCTCTTACTATGGACAAAGACATTGCAATGTTCAAAGTATAAATTTTTATGCTTTTCACTTCAAAAAGCAAGTAATGTGTGCAGGGTTATTTGCCTGGTAAATCTTTCTTACCCGCGCTTTGCTGCTTGAGTTGGGTCTCTGCACAGAAAGAAATACAACCTGCAGTTAATTTCCTTCCTGGGTGTAAGGATGTTGGCAGAAGTGAGACATGGGGTCAAGGTTTGGGAAGAGTAAGGGGGATGAACGCCATTTAATACCATCCAGTCCTTCCCTCAGGAGAACACGGATGAGATTCTGATATTATATCCAAACGCAGCCTAGGATGGAGAAGGAGGGGAGGGAATCAGCTGTCCTGGACAGTCCCTACTGGAGTGTGGGGAGTGATAGCACATGGGCCCATAGCAACGTGCGAAACCCTTCCTGCCCCAGACTCGGAGCTCCCTCTGCTCCTCACGTTGTTCTGCTGATTCACTTGTGCTGGCTGGTGAGCGAGAAGCCTTTGTGCTTGGCTCTTTGACAAGCTTCCTTACTCAGCACACTAACTCTCCTGCCTTTTGTGCAGGACAAGCTCTGTCATTTCTTTCTTTCTCCTGAACTGGTTTCTTGGCCAACTTTTCTTGCAGTAAACCCCAACTTTTCTTGCAGTAAACCCCAACTTTTCTTGCAGTAAACCCCAACTTTTCTTGCAGTAAACCCCAGCTTTTGGTGCAGTAAACCCCAACTTTTCTAAACCCCAACTTTTCTTGCAGTAAACCCCAACTTTTCTTGCAGTAAACCCCAACTTTGGCCCAAATACAATTATGTCCATGGTATTGTTTTGCAGAGCATCTGGAGGGATGATATGTCTTCATTGCAGTGCTTATGGGAAGGTTTCGGAGTGCTTAGCAAAACAATAAATGACATAAGCAAATTTTGAGATGCATTTCCATGCTGTAAAGGGCCACTGATTCAAAATAGTCAACACCACAAAAGTGACTTCACTGCACATCTTTGGTCAATGTGGCAAAGGTTCCGGATTTCCAGAATGCTTAGCAAGGAACTAGGCCTTAAGTGATGCATAGCTGTAGTTAGTGTTGGTGAGGATCCAGGTGGAGAAGGTGGTACGCTTCCATACGGGATGGTGAGTAAGCTTATGGGAGGGAAGAAGGGGTGAAGAGCCAACAAAACCTCAGCATTGTCAGGGTAGCAACACCGGTGTCCATGGGATGCATTGGCATCCATTGGAACGCGTACGTCCTTGGGATGTGTTCTGCTCATTCACACTCTTCTTCCTTTCCACCTTTTTCTTTCACAGGGAAGGGGCATCAGTGTTAGTCCATGGGACTGAAGGAACTGATTCGACTCTCCAGGTGACTTCTCTGGCACAGATTATCTTGGATCCAAGGTGCAGGACCATATGTGGCTTTGAATCCCTTGTTGTGAGGGAGTGGCTGCAGGTAAGAAATACCTACGGACAAAACCAACAATCTATTCCAGTGACAGTTGTATTGAGAAATAGCCTGAGAGGCAGCAAACAGGTTGGGCCTTGATGCAGCCCTGCTTAGCGTGAATGGCCTTTGTCCTAAGAGCAACATTAACTGAGTCATTTGTACCTCTGGCACTCCATGGGGCCTCTGCTTCTCACGGTAGTTGGTGGGGTTTTTTTTGGTTTTGGGGAACTGCCTATTCTGTGTGCTCAGGGTGAACATCTCTTAAGAGAACACTGTTCAGGCTTAAAAAAAAAAACAAAACAAAAAAAAAAAAAAACCAAAAAAAACCTGTAGTTCCAGTCTCTGTATTCTTGCAGCTGATATCTTCAGCCTGGTCCTTCGGTGCACCTGTACCAGTTTGTTCTTGGTTAAAACGCTCTGATTGAATACGGGGCTATTTACGTACCCTGAAAAAGGCAGCAAAGTTGGTCATGGTTACTAGCAATTTGTTACTGGATGCTTGACAAAACGACGGTTGTAGAGAAGAGTAGTAATAGCACAGTTGCATGGACAGAACTAGCTCTGAAGTCTTTGCTACGTGTATTCACATCCCATTACTCTGTACGTGATGCTCTCTCTGATTCTTACGTACAGGCTGGTCACCCTTTTCAGCAGCGCTGTGCCCAGTCAGCCTATTCAAATAGCAAGCAGAAATGGGAGGCCCCAGTGTTTCTCCTCTTTTTGGACTGTGTGTGGCAAATCCTTCGTCAGTTCCCTTGCTCTTTTGAATTCAACGAACAGTTCCTCATTATGCTCTTTGAACATGCTTACGCTTCGCAGTTTGGGACTTTCCTGGGAAACAACGAAAACGAAAGGTTGGTGAGGATGTTTGCTTTGAACTCTTTAAATATCGTGCTGTATCTGGCAAAAAAAAAAGTCTTTTGGTTTGTAAAAGCGTGAGGGCGCTTGTGTGGTCTCCCTTAGCACAGGTGAGCTTCTCTTGTTGCAGTTAGGTAGTCTGCTGCAATGTCAGGGAGCTTCTCCCTCTTACAAGTGGGATGTTGTGTCTAAAGAAATTTGTGGTTTGGTCAGGGAGTTGAATTAGTCTTTCTCCAAGTGCAAGCGAATACCTCAGACTGTCTTTTCTGTTTCCCCGTATGGCCTTGAAAAATCTCCACCCGTCACCAGTTTATATAGTCTCTTACGCAGAAACTGTTTCCATAAAAGAATAAACAGCTAGAGTACAAGTGATGTGAGTCAGAGCTGTGGGGAGCAAACGTGTCCGTGCAGGCCTGGAGAAGAAGGTCAAGGCAGTCAGAAGCCAAAGCTGGAAAGTCTGGTTCTGACCTGAACTGTCAGGGAGGAACATGACTCTCTAGCCTGGTGGTCCTGAAGCCCCCAGGAAAGGAAGGCTTTGGTTTTTGCATCATCCACTAACTGCTAAAAGTGGAAAACATGGAAGAGGTTCTTTCAGAAGGATCTGCTTCACACTTACACCTTGGCAAAAGTTTTGCTCGTTTGGCTACGAGCGTTGTGATTAGGTTTGAGGTCTTTTTGGCCGTGCAGTAGTAAAACTTCAACAGAAGGACCAAAAATCCCTCTGGCCGTTACCTCTGACTTGGTGAAAGGCAAATTGGCAGTCTGCACTGGCTGAGGTTCTGAGTGAATCCTCGCAGCTCTCGGATGCTTGTGCAGCTTTGAAGGGAAGCAGCCAGGACTGCGTTCTGCTGGAGTCTGCCTTGTCGGGTAATGACAGCCCTCTGCTGAGCTTGTCTACAAGCTTGTAGTGTTTAAGTTGAGCAGACCAGCACCTACCTTCTAGTGTGGGTTAGATGCTGCGCTGTACCAGCGGGGCAGCTCTAGGTGTGCCCTGGGTAGGGCTGCTGGGACCAGCAAGCGGGGTGCAGCCCGGGAGGACTCACACCGAAGATGGCAGCTGCCAGAGAGGTTTGGATCTTGGAGAGGTTTGGATTCCTCTTTTGAACTTGGCGGTTCTGTTCTCAGGACTCCTGACTCCGGTAAGACCGTGCCTGATGGTCTCCTGCTTAGCTAAAGACCACTGAACGAGTAGAAGGGAAAAACGGAACTGATACTAAAGATAAGGAAAGCAATTTAAAGCTCCCTGTAAACCTCTTTGCCCTTAAAGTGATATTTGCTTAGAAGAGACTCTTCTGTCTTCTGCAGGGCTGCTGAGCCGGTCATCTGCAAAACCAAGTTAGACTTGAAACCAATAAGATGAAATTTGAAAGAGTACTGAATGTTACATGTAATAACCCGCCTGTCACATCTGAACGTGTCAGCCTGTGAGCACAGAAAATGTTTGAAGTCTGATGTTAAGCTTGTGCTGTCTGAAGCGTTCACAGGGATGGTAAATCTCCTGCCTGGGCGGCGGTTCAATTTGCTAGTGCAAACAGAATGAGGTTTGCCAGATTCTAAAGAAGAGAGACCCCAGTGTAACTCCTGGAGGTGGGTTTGACCCAGGCAAACAGCGCTGCTTTCTCTCTGTGCTTCTTGCCACCAGAGGGACCCAATCAGATGTGCCCATTGCCCAATTCCAGCAATAACGCTGCTTTAATGTACTCTGAGAATTGTACCACCATCCTTCCTTGATGCGGACATACCACACCTCCCAGCTCTACCTTAACACAGGAGTTCAATCCTTTTCAAAACCTGACTATCAAACCATTTTGAGGAGGTGACGGATTCTTCACCCGGACAGGAGGCAGCTAGCTTCTACCCTACTTACAAATGTTATTTCCCCACTTTTTCTTTGAAACTAATTGTAATCGGTCAGGTTGAGTAAATTGCTGTAGGTTTACACCCTGTGCCAATGTTGGTGAGAAGTTTTGAAGGGATTAGCCTGGATTGTCTGGGCTAGCAGCACATGGGAAAGCTCGTGGCAATCTGGTCTGTGGGCTTCTGACAAAACAAAATGAGTATAAAAGTGAAAGCTAACTTGTCCCTATGGGTTTGTTAGGTCTAAACTGAAGCTGCCGCAAAAGACGATGTCCCTGTGGTCCTGGGTGAACAGGTCTGAAGAGCTGACCAAATTCCAGAATCCTCTTTTTGAGGCCAACAGCCTTGTCATCTGGCCCTCCGTTGCCCCGCAGAGCCTGCAGCTCTGGGAAGGTGAGCCGGGCTTGCTTTTTCTGTTACGGGCAATAGATATTTTTGTGGCTACTTGTAAAGCTGCTTAAGAGTTCACTCCTGTTGTCTCTGCTCCGTGCTTAGTCTGTCTCCACTGATGGTGATCTCGCTCCCTTTGAAATCTGTTCCAAATTATTTTGGGTGTATGCCATCCCCAGAGGCATAATGCTTAATCCTTCTGAAGCTTGATGACACACTAGTCTTTACCAGGGAGCCTTCCTCGTACTGTTTGTCTTCTTAGCACAGTATTTCTCCAGCGATACAGCCTAATCTGTAGATGTTCTGCAGGCCTAAGGCTTTTGTTCTATCAACCAAGACTCCTCCATTACTGACCATGTTGGCCAAGATAACCTGCGTGCAGTAGGTTCTCTGCTGCAGAAACTTTCTCCATCCCATGCGCACCAAAGAGTTAATGACAGTGAAGCACGCAGGCTATCATGGCAGGGCAGAGACTGAATATGGATTGGTCTGATCAGCATATGAGAGAAAAAAGGAGTGAAAACCCCTCGTTTTTTTTCTTTATTAACTTTGTTTAATAGAGTGGTGAACTTGGAGAGGAGGGTTGGTATTTCTAAATGCTTTTTAGGGGGGGAAGGTAAGGAAAAACCACGTAAACTGTGTGCATGTTACTTGAGAGCTGATGGAATATGCATAAAGTTTCCTCCTTCTGACTTGTGCTGTCTCTGGGCTTTCAGGTGTCTTTCTTCGATGGAACAGGCCTTCCAAGTTCCTAGACGAAGCCCACGAAGAAATGATCAGCATTATAAAATACAACAAGGAACTTCAGGCAAAGGTTAACGCGTTGAGGAGGCAGCTAGCAGAGATGGAAACAGACGATCGGATGCAGGAGAACCTGTGAGCTGGCAGGGCTTTGCCTCAGGTCTTTCCTTTCCGATCCCCTTTAGGTTAAAGACTGAACATGGAAAGTGCACGTATTGCAGAGCCCTCTGGGTCCGGTCGACCCTCAGTCCTCCCACTGCTGAAACCTTCACTTCACACTATGTACCTCCCTGCTTTTTGGGAGGGATTTGTTTTGTTTACAGAAGACATCCACAACTAGGCATAGTGTCCTCTCTTGGCAGCTCTTCTGTCTCGAAATTATGTACAGTGTCAACAGAAGTTGGAACTCTTACCTCTACCCAACTGTATGGATGACCAGGATGGGCCAAGAGACAGGATGCATCAAATCTATTTTGGACTTTTTTTTTTTTCCCTGGTTTTGTTGAACTCTAAACACTCGGCAGGATTAAAATACCAAGTTACGTACAGATAGGTAAAGGCATTTTGTCTGAAAGCACCTTTCCTCTCCAAGAGTAAGTAAGGCAGCTTAGTCCTTCAGTTTCCTAGAAAAACTACAAAACAGTATAATGTAACTACAGGTTGTACCAGTCGATATGATACACTCAGTAGCCTTCACGTCTAACACTTGGGGTTTTGTGTTACGCCTTGGCTTGGGAGCAGTAAGTTGAATACCAAACCAGAGCAAGAAATTTCAGTGCAATACAGAACTGAAGGAGGGATTCTGCTGCTAATGTTTAAGCCTTCAGGTGGAATTGTCCCTCCTGGACAAATATCTCCTAAGGAATAACAAACTCTTTTATTCTACCTGGAAAACAAAAAGGTTTAGTAGTTGGCGGAGGTGTTCGTTTGCAAAACAGTGGTTCCGAGCTGTCCTTTTAACTAGAGCCAAGCTGCCCTCTTGAAACTTCGGACAGCACTGGTTGGTTTTGTGCACTTGAACAGGTTCACAGCGTTGCCTGGGTGCAAGAGCAGCACTTGATCTACAGCTCAACAACACGCTTTTGCTCCACCTGGTGCACTTTTTTTCCTCTCGTGCTCTTCCTATGTGTCTTGTGAAACATCAAAAGCAGAAGTTGGAAGTTAAGGTGATCTAATACATCAGGTAGCTGCTGCAGATTAAGAGGCCGTCACACCACGAAAACACTCACAGTTTAGATCATTTGTAGCTGCTAAAACTGCTTAAAGACTTTAGGGATAAGCTTTTTTTTTTTTCCAAGTAACTTTGTATTTTGTAGCTGATCTTTGTGTTTCTGTGACCGCAATCTGCTTTTATAAAACGGAGTCCTTGCTAGAGCTTTTTTTTTTTTTTTTTCCCTTCCCCTTCCAAAAGACAGATGAGAGTGGGTCTGAAATATTACCTCACCTAGGCACTTGTTCAGCTTGATTCCGTTGGTAGCTGTACGTGACTGAGAACACTTGAATTACCAACAGCTCATGTGGCTGGGATTATCTTCCAAGGTGCTTGCTGTTAGCCTGTTTCTGCTGAAATGAATGGAGCTGCGTTAGGTCAGTGTTGATCTCTCTTTTTTTTTTTTTTTTTTTTTTTCTTGGAAACTGTTGAGCTTCTGTGATGCTTTATGCGGTTTGGGAATGAAGCTGCCTTTATTTAAAAGCCACTCCGCATAAAGATAGACATATGTGAAAATGCAGGATCTTTAGTTGTCGTAGAAGGATCCGGAGAGCAATCTGCTGCAAAAATCATGTAACCACTAAATATATTCTAAGAAAGGTTCTATAACCAAGGAAGCTATATAAAATTATGTGATAGTAATTAAGTGCTACCATAATGCCTTTTGCTGCACTCCTTATTTCCCGATCATTTTCCTCTTGACTAACCTAAACTTAGTCCTAAAGTCATCTGGCTTCAAAAATAAAAAGATCCCTTTTAAACCGTTGTTTGCTTAAGGCAGACGAATAATTTCCCCCTACTTGCAATACCAACTTCTTTTTAGGTTTGGAGGGCGACAGTCTTGTTCGCTAAATCAAATCTGACATAGGGAACGCTGCTCAGGGTGGTTGGTGATCTCTGCTCCCTAACAGGGGAGGCACAAGTTGGCCATACCTTCCTCCCGCCTCCAAACGCTGCTTTCTGGAGCTATCGTCTGGGTGTGTTGCAAATGTAAGCCCTTGAAGTGATTGCTCACCCTTTAAAAATGATGTCTGTGGGATCCGCACCTGCCTGGATGTTGCATCCTTATCCAGTTCAGAATTTCTGCTGCTCCTCTGCATCTGAAATACATTATCACTAGTCAGATGGGAAGGATTCAGAAGGCACTATTTTCCCCATAATAGACTATACATACAACGCTCTTCAAGGTTATGTAATTTCCTAACATAGTAATTATATATTGAGCTAAATAATAGAGAAGTGAAGAGGGTTGTGTGTTTTTGTGTGTTCTCTTTTTTTTTTTTAATCTAATTGCCTGGCTGCTCTAGTCTCTCGTGCAAACAGCAGGCATCTGAGGCAATTGGGTAACCAGCTGTGACAGCTAACAAGAGGCAGAAAATTCTCTCCGAGCTGGCGTTTCATCCTCCACGTGCATTTCGGGACCAAATCCGCACCCAAGTGCTGTCATGGTAGTGTGGATCCCAACCTTCATGTGGCAACGCTGGTGTCCTCCTGAGCAGCCGCAGAGGTTTCTTCTCCAATTCCTCTGCCGGGCGTCTCCCTTGTGCTCGCTGGAGGCTCAAATTAACCTGCAAATTATCACCTTCCTGAGACGTTACCTGGAGCAGTCCTGCAAGGTGTTGCACGTGGGGGAGTTGAGACAAGACGATGGGGACCCTTGAAGGTCCTCCTGGGAGAAGGACAGTTCACAGCCCTCTTGTCAGGCTACTTGCACATCCTTTTAACCTTTTCATTCCCAGCGCATCCCAGGCTCCAGTCTGGTGGCTGCTGGTGTAACACCTAACAGAACCCTCCAGTTCTTTGCTTATCTTGCATGTCCACTGTATTTATTCACATATTTAGTACTGATGATGGGCTTACTCCCTCTTAGAGGAGGATGTCTGCTGGGCACTGCCCCGGGCAGTCACTGATGCCCTCTTCGCGGGTTGCCTGCGTCGTCCCGAGCCGTAAGCGCTGCGGCAGTGCCCAGCTCTGTTTTTTTCAGCCCGATGCTGCCTTACGCTCTTGCTGACACTCCTGCTTCTGCTCTTTTGCACATAGATCTTAGTGTGATAAGCTGAATGGTGAGGGGGCCCCCCCTTCCCCCAAACTGTGGGGTCAATCAATGCCGATGCTCTGCCACTTACCAAAAAAAATTAAAAAAATAATATATATATAAAAAGGGAAAAGGAGCTAACTTGCACAGATTTCGTAAGGGAATACGTACCTTCAAATTTTTGATTGTATTGATTTAACTTGTGAATGTGGCGACTGGTTTAAGTGCACTGTTGTCCATGTTGCATATGATAGAACTTAAATTGCAGTGTACAGCGTATTGGCGTCTAATGTATGCTTTGCTAAAGCCTTGGGAAGTGCCGTGGTGTGCGGGTTCCTGTACGAGGGGAAGATGTCTCCACTCGCGTTCCCGTGTGTTGTAACCGTGCGACACTGAATAGCGCTGTGTGATGTGCGCTACGTATCTGTTAACTAGCACCAATTTCAGTGATGAGTGCACTTCTGTCCAAACATCT
Organism: Charadrius vociferus; assembly: GCF_000708025.1. Classification (NCBI taxonomy): domain Eukaryota; kingdom Metazoa; phylum Chordata; class Aves; order Charadriiformes; family Charadriidae; genus Charadrius; species Charadrius vociferus. The sequence continues at coordinate 449,067 of NW_009649047.1, read as the reverse complement.
GGAATTGCTAATTGGCCTTGGCTGCTGCATCAGTCTTATTTAATTTATTGAATATTTTTTTTTTTAAAATGACGTAAGTAACAGGGCTGGGAGTTGTGTGCTATTGTTAGATGTATGCTGTACAGGATCCCAGCTGCTGTGGTGTTGAATATATTGCAAAAACAAACAAAAAGTAATAAATCTGAGAGAGAAAAAAAAAACCAAAAACAACAAACCTACGGTGGCTCAAATTGCTTAGCCATTTGGGGAAGAAAAACAGATTCAAAGTGGCTGTAAACTTTGCTGTAGATACATCGAGAACATAGTAGAAATGTCTGTTCAAATTAAAACCCTGAAGACTCTAAAAAGTTCTTTAATTACAGTGCTGAATCTTCTTTATTAGTGGCGCCTTGGTTTTCCACTGGGGGGATGTGTGTGACATGGATGTGAGCTCCTGCTTCAAACTTTGGTTCTTTTTCAGCTCCTGTGTGTTTTCTCCTACAGCTGAATGTGGGCAGTGGTGGTGGTAAAGGGGTTTGTGCTCCACGGCAAGGAGAAGGTTGAGAGCCTGAGTGTGTGCGTGGCTTGGAGAGCTCTGCTCTCATGGGTTTGGTCCTTCGACACCAGCTCTGCACATGATGGATAAAAAATTTAATTAGATAAGATTTTATGCTTCTATTGAACCCACTAAAGGAAGGCAGGTATACATCTTCAAATGGAGGGTGGTTCAGGCTGAAGCAAAACATTGCAAGGAGTCCATCAGTAGACCTGGGGTCATGGTTACCTATTGTTTTTTTAAGGGAGGTGGAGTACTTCATAGAACCATAGAAAGGTTTGGGTTGGAAGGGACCTTAAGGATCATCTAGTTCCACTCCCCTGCCCTGGGCAGGGACACCTCCCACCAGACCAGGTTGCTCCAAGCCCCGTCCAACCTGGCCTTGAACACCTCCAGGGATGGGGCAGCCACAGCTTCTCGGGGCAACCTGCCCCAGGGGATCACCACCCTCACAGGAAATAATTTCTTCCTCATATCTAATCTAAATCTCCCCTCTTCCAGTTTAAAACCATTCCCCCTTGTCCCATCGCTCCCCTCCCTGATCAAGAATCCCTCCCCAGCTCTCCTGTAGCCCCTTTAGGCACTGGAAGGGGCTCTTAAGGTCTCCCTGGAGCCTTCTCTTCTCCAGGCTAGAGCCCCCCAACTCTCCCAGCCTCTCCTCCCAGCAGAGGGGCTCCAGCCCTTGCAGCATCTCCGGGGCCGCCTCTGGCCCCCGCTCCACCAGGTCCACGTCCTTCTTGTGCTTCAGTATACTTTCCAGAGGAAGAAGTGAAAAACAAAAAAAGGACAAGCAGCTCTTGGGAAGCGGAGGCTGTGAACCATGGAACCTCCTGGATCTCTCCTGGCTGGTGGCTCTGAACCACTGGGCTGTCTGTTTCCCTGTGGCATCATCTGTGGTCTCTGCAACTCCTCTGGAAGGTGAAGAATTTGTGTGGCTTTTGGCATTTCAGCAGATGGAGACTCCCGGGGGGATGTGCTGCCCTGCAGCTCCTGCAGTCCCGTGTGATTACCCAGTGAAGGGGGCTGAAGGTTTTGAAGGGAAAAGATTGATGTTCAGTCCTTATTTGTGCAAAGTGTTTGCAGACGTCCCAGCTGAAACGCAGTGGGTCTATTTTAAAAAATTTTTAGCTGTAATCAGGCAGACCGATGTGGTTTAAGCTTGCTTTTTGGAGGGGAGAAAATAACTATCTGATCAAGTGTTGAAGTTTCTTTTTATTTAGGTTTCCTTCTTGAGCCCAGGTAAGAGGGCATCCTTTGTCCAACAGTTTAAAACCAAATATGTAAAGGTTCTGGAATATTTAAAAGGATACAAAGCCATGTCTTGGATTCAAACCACAATTGAGATGTCACTCATGAAAACACAATGCCCTTAGAGACCTTGTACTGTGCAAAGAGACTGTTTGGGACAGCTGTGATGGATTTCTTTAGCCCATACATTATCTGTGTGTAAAACACAATGTTTTGATTCAATGCATAGAAACACCTGATGGGAGGCAGTGGAGAAGACTGGAGAAAAGGAGGCTGAGGGGAGACCTTATCACTCTCTACAACTGTCTGAAAGGAGGTTGCAGAGAGGTGGGAGTTGACCTGTTCTGTCAAGTCACAGGTGATGGAACAAGAGGAAATGGCTTCAAGTTGCACAAAGGGGAGTTTAGATTGGATATTTGGAAGAATTTCTTTACTGAAAGGGTCATCAGGCGTTGGGATGCATTACCCAGGGCAGTGGTGGAGTCCCCATCCCTGGAGGTATTTAAGGGTTGTGTAGGTATAGTGCTGAGGGACATGGTTTAGTGGTGGGCTGGTCAGTGTTAGGTGAATGATTGGACTAGATGATCTTACAGGTCTTTTCCAATCTAGGAGATTCTGTGAAGACAGAGGCAGATTCTGGTTGGTGCCTGGTCTGTGACTCGCTTCAAGTCAAGCCTTCCTTTCCTTCCATCATCTGGCATCGGATCTGTGCCATCTCGCCCCTTTCAAACCTGTCCACCAACTTCAACGAAGCTTTGCCGCGTAGGGAATAGGAAGGTGATTACATTCCTACAAGCACTGTGAGAAGCGGCAGCCTGGCAGGGAAACCAGGGAAGCCCTGCGGAGGGGATGGTCAGCGAGCTCACCTCATGAAATATTGGGTTCCTCTGGCCAGAGGTGACTGTGCAGCACCCAGCTCCCAATATCTCAGATGTGCTGTGGCACGAGTAGATCTTGAGGAAGCTAAAACTTAGCAGATTGAGGCCGTTGGCATTTCTTGTTTGAAAACCCAAAGCGGTTTTGTTTAGTGCCATTGTAGGGCTCTGCCAGCTTTTCCCCCCGGGCAGTGAAAGAAAACAATGAGGAGGAACTCCTGTTGTGCATTAAATGTAACCGGAGGATGCTGGACTGCGTTGGGTTGCCCGCAGTTTCTCCTGCTGTGTAAATGTCAAGACAAGCCTGTGGCATTTGTCTTTCAGAGCCCGAGATGACAATCCTTTGATGTTCTGTTGCAAGAGCGCTGCTGGTGGCTTTAGATCACTTTATCTGATGCTGCAGGTCACGCTAATGGAGGGTTTACTCTTAAAGCTCAAAATCCGCTCCCTCGGCATCTTAAAGTACTGGTAGATAACCCTGTCACTACATAGAAGAGGAGAAAAACTGTTTCTCATATAAATATTGGGGGGGTTGACAATTTTTGATTGCTAATATGTTTTTTTGAAGGAGGTTGGGTACTTTGGTGTACTTGCCAGGGGCAGGAGCGAAACAAAGGACAAGCTGCTCTTGGGAAACGGAGGCTGTGAACCACGGAAACTCCTGGGTCTCTCCTAGCTGGTGAGTCCGTAGGCTGTGAACCAGTAGTCAGCAAAACTTTTGCCTGGGACAAAATAATCAGGGGGAAAAAAGGCACGAAGTTGCTGTTGAATCCTTGTGGGAATTCAGCAGGTTAGTCACGTACATTCAGTGTTTGCTCCTGCCGCTTTTTAGGGAAAATGGACTTCTGTGCTTGTTTACACGAAATGAGTTGGTCATTCATCAATGACCTGGATGAAGGGATAGAGTGTACCATCAGCAAGTTTGCCGATGACACAAAACTGGGAGGAGTGGCTGACACACCAGAAGGCTGTGCCACCATACAGCATGACGTGGACAGACTGGAGAGTTGGGCAGAGAGAAACCTTATGAAGTTCAACAAGGGTAAGTGTAGGGTCCTGCACCTGGGGAGGAATAACCCCATGCACCAGTACAGGTTGGGGGCTGACCTCCTGGAGAGCAGCTCTGTGGAGAGGGACCTGGGAGTCCTGGTGGGCAGCAGGATGCCCATGAGCCAGCAATGTGCCCTGGCGGCCAAGAAGGCCAATGGCATCCTGGGGGGCATCAAGCAGAGTGTGGCCAGCAGGTCGAGGGAGGTCA
>NW_009649047.1:439447-444894 GCF_000708025.1 Charadrius vociferus | reverse complement strand
AGAGAGGTGGGGGAGTCTCCCACTCTGGAGCCATCCCAAACCCGCCTGGACGCCGTCCTGTGCCACTGCTGGAGGTGCCTCTGCTCTGGCAGGGGGTGGCACTGGGGGAGCTCCAGAGGGCCCTTCCAGCCCTCACCAGTCTGGGATTCTGGGATTCTTTCTTCTTTATACTGCTTTTTACGTTTTAGCCAGTCTGCAGCGCGGTGGGTCGTTGCTGTGCAGGTGAGGCACACTGCTGTAAACACCAAAATGTTGCCGTGCGGTGTGCGGGAGGGCTGTGGCTCTGCGAATGAGGGATGCCGTAAGAACAAAATCTCCATTAAATGGACTGTGTCACTCACCGTGGTAAAATGCATCTCTTAAAGACGCTCTACGTAGTTATTAAAATCCGTTATTAAAATTATTCCTTAGAGCTTGTACGGTTAGGTTGTAACAGTTTACAGGAGCTGTTAATCGAATATAGAGGGTCCATTTCGTTCACAGCTGTACGACAGCACCAACGGCAATATTCCTTTTGAACTATAAGAGGAAAAATATACATTGTGTATTTATTTGGGGGGGGTTGATTACTGCACCCCAACTCTGTGTAATTTTGAATACTTAATCCGAGCAGCTAAAAGCTGATTCGTTACTTGTCGAAGTGTAAAGCAAAAGCTAGTGGACTGCATCATTTATGCTGATTTAAAAGGAGACATAATCACAGCCCCTGGACTTAGGCTTTACCAGATGTTTTCTCCCCATCCGCCTTCAGCTCTGGGATTTTCTAGCACTTACTTTGTCAGGCAGCACTTCATGAACTTGGGATGGCTTTTTTGAAATTATTCTGATAGTCTGAGCTCGGCATACGTGCCTAGGATGTAAACCTTCACACCAGGAATATGTGGCGGCAGGAGAGCCTCCTGCGCGGAGGTGGATAGTCTCGTGTCCAGGGGAAGACGCAGATCCAGGGTCTGCACTGTACCGGCTGCGCTCGGCACATCCCCATCGGCAGTGGTATCCTACGGGGTGATGGTTTCGGGGTTGAACAGTGTAGGCTGTGATCGCTGTGTGGAGGGAAAAAATGGTTTTCAGCCTTTTGGCAAGTGGATAATTCAAAAGGACGAGACATACAGGCAATACTGCAAGCTGGAGAGAGACTTTTTACAAGGGCGTGTAGTGATAGGATGAGGGGGAATGGCTTCAAACTGGAAGAGGGGAGATTTAGATTAGATATGAGGAAGAAATTCTTGACTGTGAGGGTGGTGAGACACTGGCCCGTGTTGCCCAGAGAAGCTGTGGCTGCCCCATCCCTGGAGGTGTTCAAGGCCAGGTTGGACGGGGCTTGGAGCAACCTGGGCTGGTGGGAGGTGTCCCTGCTGTCTATTCCCTGACATGAAAAAAATAGTTGAGATGCCCCAGCAAGGTAAGTGCAACATTTCTGCAGGATGCTCTGTGTTTCAGCCATTTCCTTTTGGCTTCTACCACCCTGATGGTATGAAATACAAACTTTTTTGTTAAAAACTTTCTGGCAGGAATAAGGGTTGTTTCAGAGTTAAGGTTTTTGGAGCAGAGGACAGCTTGCCTTTTGTATACTGTGCTTTGTCTCATCAGCTGCCATGTTTTTTATGGTGCTTGGAGCATCGAAGGTACTGTGGCCATAACCTCCATGGTCGTGGAGTCTTGAAGCCTGTGTTAACCAGTAGGTTGGGTGCAGTGTAGGAACAGCTTTGAGTAAGCGCAGTGCTGGTGGACGAGCCAGACACCTTCACTTGACCCGAACCTCTTTTCCCTGAGGGCTTGATGACATTGCTGCTGGAGTGAAGAGGATTCTCTCCATTTCTTATTTGATCCGTTGTTTTAGGGAGAAAAGAGAAATTCGCTCTACAGCGGGGTACGTAAAGGGCTCTGGTTCCTAGAGTTCTCTAGGTTTGGAGGGAAAACAAACAAACAAACAAAAAATAAACAGAAAAACCAAACTGTCCCTTGCTGGGAAAAAGTTTTTCTTCCACAGATCCTTAAGGGACACTTGCGCAACATCAAATAGATCGAGTGTCCCCGCTGCGCTGCCAGCAGTGGGCAAGGTTGCCGTTTCACAACGGGGGGAGGCTTTGGCAATGCTGAATTAAAAAGCTGTTCTTCTCCTCCACCTCTTTTTCCTCCTCGCTTGCGCTGGTCCAGCTGTCTGTGATGCCACGTGGCACATTGGATTGGAAAAACAGGTAAGGAGAAGTAACGCAGCCAAAAGGGAAAAGCTCTGCAGCCTGAGTCACCATCTGTGGTGTGAAACATCGCAGTGAAGCTTTTAGTAATTCATTCACAGGGAAGATCTGTAAGGTGAAAACCCACGTGGCTTAATGAGCTGTCGTCTAAGGTTCTGTCACTGCAACTGCATCCTCACGGAGACTGGAAGGACGATTTACTTTTTTATTTTTTTTTTTTTTTTCAGGCACTGGCCTGGGGTTTGGGAGACCGAAGTCCTGGTCCTGCCGCAGATCGCTGGTGACATCTCAAGCGATTTACCTCATCTGCATCAGTCTTGGCTGAAGAAGTGCACTTTCTGGGTGAACCCAGGCAAAATTCCCCGTTCTCATGTGCCTCGTGTGGGTTTACTGTTTGGGACAGAGAGTGCTTGGCTTTGTACAGCTTTGATCAAAGCTCTGGGCTCTAACCCAGGGCTGTTATCAAGCGTGTGGTGACACCCAGGTGGAGCTAAAAGGGGAGAGGAGAGGGCATACCTCGATCCTTGCCCACTGCTAACATTACAGAAAGCCACGTGCTTAGCATCTGCCTGATTGCCACCGGGACTGAAAATAGCTGGTCCACAGAAATACCTTCTGAGGAGCGGCTGAGGGACCTGGGGGTGTTCAGCCTGGAGCAAAGGAGGCTGAGGGGAGACCTTCTTGGTCTCTACAGCTCCCTGAAAGGAGGGTGCAGCGAGGGGGGGGTTGGTCTCTTCTTGCTAGTAATAAGCAATAGGACAAGAGGAAATGGCCTCAAGTTGCGCCAGGGGAGGTTTAGGATGTGTATTAGGAAAAAGTTCTTCCCAGAAAGGGTTGTCAAGCATTGGAACAGGCTGCCCAGGGAAGTGGTGGAATCACCATCCTTGGAGGTGTTTAACAGACGTGTAGACGCGGTGCTGAGGGACATGGTTTAGTGGTGGTTTTGTGTTAGGTTGATGGTTGGACCCGATGATCTTAAAGGTCCCTTCCAACCTACACGATTCTATGATTCTACGATTTTACTCTGTGGGTATGAGCCTCGTCCTGTGCAGAGCAGCAAACCAGAGGGACGGCACATCTGTATGGCAAGAGCTCTGCTCTGCTCTCCATGTGTGCCAAGAGACCAGCAAGAGCTCCTTTCGCTCAGCTCTCCAAGCAAAACAGGCTGCCAGGAAGGTGTGCAAATTCAGCAAGTGGGCAGAGGAGGAGCAGGGGTGAAGATCACAAAAACCCTGTGAGTAGGAGGGAGGTTAAGCCTGAGGCTCTGGGAGAGGCTGTTACAGAGGGCTTTGAACAAGAGGAGCACTTCTTGAACAGCCCCATCCCTGGAGGTGTTCAAGGCCAGGCTGGACGTGGCCTTGGGCAACCTGTTCTAGTCGGAGGTGTCCCTGCCCATGGCAGGGAGGTTGGAACTCGATGATCTTCAAGGTCCTTTCCAACCTAAACCATTCCATGATTCTGGGTGCTCCATGGAAAAGGAGAGGAAGAAGGCAGCTGCGTGAAGCAGACTGGGGAGAGTGACCATTCTCAGGGCCATCGGCTCCATGGCACCATGCTGCTTACAAGAGGATGGACGGTTCTTGTTTGCTTCTGGAGACTTCCAACAGCAGAAGTCATTCCCAGCAGCTCTGGTCCCCACTCTGGCCCTTTTAGGGGCTATGCAAAAGATGCTGTGGAGTTTGCCAGCTTACTGGGGTTTAATAACCTGCCCCTCCTAGAAGAAGGGAATGGTCTGCGCACTGCCATTGCTTGGGCTTGAGTTGTACCCGAGTGACACCATGTTAAAATTATTGCTGTTTTGGAATTGTTTGGGGGGGGGAAGAGAAGAAATGGGATTAACTGCTGGAGAATCAGATCTCTTAGGAGCCGGCTGCATATGTTGCTCTCCAAATTAGGAGCATCCCTAAATCTGTAACTCAGCTGCTGATAACAGGATGGCACCTCCTGTATGAATGAGGAAGAAAGGGTGCTGTGCTCAGAGGATCAAGCTGTCCCCCTTGCTGAGTCAAAGTCAACCTTCCGCTGTCCTCCTCTCTCCCTTTCTTCACCTCCCTGGATTTCTTTCTGATGAGAACGTTGCCTCAACACCCGTCCCAGATCTGACTTTCCCTTCCCTGTCATTGTGGCCTTGAGAGGCAGAGCAGCTTGCTGGAACATGTCCTGCTTCTTTCCCCTTGGCTCTTTTAATTTGCATTCCCCATATTCCTCCGTTGGTGCGTTTCTGAACTTCAGAGTGGCTTTTCTTGTCTGTAGTCTCTCAGACGTACACTTTTTTTTAAAAAAGCAAAAAAAACCCAAACCTTAAAATCCAGATATGATGCAAAATATAAAGCGTACAAGCTTGTCGGTAGTTCATAAGCCTCCCTCTCTCCCTGGAGCACTTTTTGGGGCACCTTTTGTCATGCACAGAGGCCCTGTGAGCAGGATACACCTAAGTATGGATGAGTGAGCTACAAGGTTGCGTTGACCACGGGAGAAAGACACCCAAAGTGTCTTTGCTGCCCAGACGGGCACTCGTTGGGTGGGAGGGTTGGCCCCGGCTGCTTGCTGGAACAGAACATCCACGCTGCTGAGATGCCATCATCCACCTGGCGTTGGGTTTTCTCCCCCTCAGGATTTTCTGCCTTCTCATGCTGAGGTTTTTTCCTCTTGTACCTTTGAGCCGCTACCTATCACATCTCGAAAATCCCCCCTCCGTCCTCGGTTTTACCTTTCTTATCTTGCAGGGCTCTGTGCTCTTTCTCACAATTTGGCAATCTCCTGGGCTCTCAGAGGGAGGGTTATCCAGCTGGGCCCTATCAGGGAGGCCTTGGATCGCAGCTGAACCTGGAGGAACGGGGCGGTTTCAGGGCCAGCTTGCTGCAAGCTCCGTCTAGCTTTGTGTCCGTGCCAGTTTTAATGCTCCAGATGGTTGCCTCAGTGCTGGAGGAGGTAACCGGGTTATTAAATCACTCCTGCTTCTTTGTCACTCCGGGGGATCTGCCATCCTGGTGTGATACTGGTCTAGAAGAGAACTTTACGTTGAGCCAGGCCAGCAGACACAGTAAAACCACCAGTGAGCAACTTCAGGTGCTCCATCCATCATCCTTCCCAAGCAGAAAAAAACCCTTTTGCTCAACCGCACGCGTATATCAGGGCAGTGGAGACAACAGGATCTTTTCTTTTTGCCTCTGGAGCATGCCAGGCGAGACCCGTTTGCCCTCACTGCAAGGCTGGGTCCATGGTGCCCTTCCCGAGAGCAGCCATGGA
>NW_009649047.1:428274-439316 GCF_000708025.1 Charadrius vociferus | reverse complement strand
ATTGCCGAGGTGATGATATGATGGAGGTCTAAGATGTATTGGCACGGGGAAGGTAAGGAACAACAATTTGCTCTGCCTCGTACAAGAATTAAGGTGCAGCGGATGAAATTACCAGGTGGCCCTTGAAACAAAAGGAGCTGCTGTCTGGCAGGGAGCGCGGCTGAGCTGGGGTTTCAGCTGGGGAGCTCACGGCCATGAGACATCGTAGATGCCAAACATGATAGGCATTCGCAAAGCCGCCAAGTATGGGAAAGAAAAATCCATCAAGGGTTATTTAACACTAAGACATCAGCTGTCACTCGTAGTCCCTGAGCAATATGGTATCCAGGGTGGCAAGGAAGCAAAGCCATTCGTTTTTGCTCCCCGTACTGTGTCCTGGCTGGCTGCTGGTGGCCTTTGAGACACAGGACTCGGACAACCCTTTAGTTTGACACAGTTTGGTAAAGATGCTGCAGAGTCTATAGCAGATGGAGCGATGCTGCTGATGCTCCCATAGCTTGGCTTCCCCCGGGGCTCCAAATGCATTTTTCGAGGCTCTGCAGTCCAACAAGAGAGTTCTTTGTGTTTATTTTTCTACTGTAGCTTTTCCTCTTTTAAAGAGAGACAGCTGGTTGTGTGAATGGTACTTAACAGTTCTTTCAAACTCAATTAGGCACTGGGGAGCCAGGAGTTGGGAGCACTCAGCTTCTACAGCCAGCAACAGATCTTCCTCCCTGCAGCTTCTCTTACACCATGATTTTCCCAAGATGTCCAGACTTTGGGAGCTGAGGTTTTAAAAAAGTGGACATTTGTTAGTGTCTGGAAGTCTTGGAAAAGGTGGCCAGTCCTGATTTGTTTGCTCTCCTAACTTTGAAATGCTCTGAAACCAATTTCATTTATCACTTCCCTTTTAAGAAAAAAAAAAAAAAAAGATTTTTTTTTTTTTTAAGTTGGGCTTTTTCCCAACCCTGAACTGACTTGAATCTTGTTATCGTTAACAAATGCCGTGGATTTTTTTGATTTTTTTTTTTTTTTTGGCAGACTTGATGACACCTCATTTTTCCATTTGAAATGGCTGGACAGTGAAACTGAAATGCTTTTTTTTTTTTTTTTTTTCCTTTTGTTCTGAGCGCGTATCAGGGTGCAGTGTTTCGTGCAGGGGCTTCTGTCCGCGCCCCCGTAGCTGCGTCCCTGCACAGCGCAGCCAGGCGCGAAGCGATGTGATTAATAGCTGTCACATGCGGTTGCCTCTGCCTCTGATCTCCAGGCTGGGGAGGTCTGCGTGTGCAGCGGAGGGTTTTATTTCCCTAGCAGAGCTCTGCCAAAGGTTTCCCTCCCAGGAAATTGTTTCTTCTACTTTAATATTGCTCTTTGTCCTGACTGAAAATTAACACCTTAAAAAAAAAAAAAAGAGTATACACACCTATTTTTTTTTTATGACTTTTTTTTTTTTTATTCTTCGTTTCATTAAGCTTGCCAGAGTATTTCCTTTAGGTACCTTTGACAAAAGCATTTTAATATTTCAGGATTCCTTTTTGGGCTGCTGAGCTAAAGGTTCCGGCTCACTGAGCTGTGTGCTCAGAGGGACCCGGGATACTCTATATATCATATTTTCATGCTCTGGACTCCTGCCCAGGCAATGTCTCCCAAGAGCAGGACAGTGCCATGAAAAACAGAGCTGCGCCGGCTTAATGCAAGCGTGTACGAATGACCATGATGGCCAGAGTGAAGGTACACGCATCTCCACGCTTGGTCTCTTATCAACCATCATCTCCATCAACCATCATCAGTGGATATTTAAGGAGAGAATATAGGGAGTGGGATATTTCCCAGACTCCAGTCAGAAGCGGTTCAATGACTTCTTGAGGCAGAAGTTGTATCTGCATTGCCATGTTTCATACTCGCTATGGAGCTATCCTCTGCAAACGCCTCTTGGATCCATGTTCCCTTTGGGACTCGGTGATCGAGCACTTGGCTCTCCTGTTTATTTTGGAAGGGCTGTGAATGTACGGCGCCCGAAGCTGCAGTCCCAGCAGGCAAACAGTGCCCTGAAATTATGCAACTTAACACTGACATGACTTGAAACCCTTTGGATTTAGTTCAAGAAAATGCTGACTTTTGATTTAAGGGGAATGAAAAGAAAATGGAATTATTTAGGCAAAATCCCCCTTTTGCCCCCAAGGGCAATTCTTTTTTTTTTTTTTTTTCCTTTCTTCTCCCTTTGCTGAGATTGCTCTTTCAGTGGATGGAAAATTCCCAACCTGCTGAGTTGGCAAGCTCTTGTTTTTAGCTAAAGCATATGCTGATGTATGTTTGCATCTTGCTCCAACAAAAAACTGTGGATAAATAAAGAGCTGAAGGCAGCATGCAGTTCCCTTCCCCATTCCAACAGTCCTCACATTGCCAGTGGGGGGGGGGTGGTGTGGAAAAATGTCAATTACAGTTCAATCTGCATGAATGAGAGCAAAGCTGTACTAATTAAATATATATATATATAATTCCAACTCTATCACCTGTCCTACATGGGACTTGTAAATCCAGAAAGAATCTGAAAAGGTGATCTACAGCACCCATTGCCTGAGAGACATCAAATGAGACGAAGGAATAAACAGCTTTTATTTCCATAAGAGGACTATGAAACTTCAAGAGGAAAGATTTTAGACTCATTGTGCTAGATTATAAAGATTATCTAATGGGAAAAATGGAATTTTTAAATGCTTTTGTCTCTCCCGAGCTCGTAACGTGATGCCGTATTACCCTCGAGCGAAGGCAAGAAATTCTTCAGCCGATTTTTCACTGCCACTGCATGCTACTGCTGGCTGCTCTGCTCGGTCTTAACAGCTGTGAGAGGCTGGCGAGTCTGTGGGAAAGGTGTCTGCCTGTTCTTGGACGCATCAAGCATGCTCCGAGCACTTGATAAATGATTTTGCAGCTGTGGTAACGGCTCCGTTTTGCCGAGATGGCCATTTTAGATTTCATTTTTAAATGCATTTTAACTTTTCTTGTCCTGAAGTTTTTCCTCCAAGGTCTTCTGCCAAAAGTCAGCTTTCTTTTAGAGTGAAAGTTTTGAGGTTAATTGAACAGGGCACCTTGGAGATGAGGGATTTAAGTCCATGAGACCTTGCAGATTTCATAAAATGCACTGATAGGTTTTTAGCAGGCTTTTCTCAGCTTGATTCATGGGGGTTACACTCTTCAAGAGCAATGAAACCCAGTGGTTCTCTGGACCTGCGACACTGGCTACGCTGAGTAGTTGTGCGTCTACTCCCAGATCTGGCAAGTCATAGATTTTAGAGGTTTTGAGCCCCTGACAGGGAAGCTTTACGTTACATTATGAAATGAAACCCGAGTCCCTCTCATCAACACACTATTTATTCTCCGAAGTCTATTTAACAAATGTGCTCAGTAAATAGAGTCGGGAAAGTGTCTATAACTTGGTCACAGGGTTTTCCTCCTCTGTTTTGTTCCCTTGCAGAAGATGACCCCGATGAATGGCACATCCTCTCAGGCCCTAACTGGCCTCAGGTAGGGTTGCCTGAGGCCTCTTCTTAGCCACCTCTGGCAGTGGGAGGAGAGGAGGAGGAAAGGGGTCTGGAGGACAAGTCTTATGAGGAACGACTGAGGGAACTGGGGGTGTTTAGCCTGGAGAAGAGGAGGCTGAGGGGAGACCTTATCACTCTCTACAACTGCCTGAAAGGAGGGGGTAGAGAGGTGGAGGCTGACCTCTTCTCCCTGGTGACAAGTGATAGGATGAGAGGAAATGGATTCAAATTATGTCAGGGGAGGTTTAGTTATAAAAACCATGGTACAAAGCTGTTTTTCCAAAACTTTCTGGTTTGCTGTTGTGGTTTAACCCCAGTCAGCAACCAGGACCACGCCAGTTGGGATGGGGGAAAGAATCAGAAAAGTAAAAGTGAGGAAAAAACTCGTGGGTTGGGATAAAGACAGTTCAATAGGTAGAGCAAAAGCCCCACACGCAAGCAAAGCAAAACAAGGAATTCCTTCACTGCTTCCCCTGGGCAGGCGGGTGTTCAGCCATCCCCAGGACAGCAGGGCTCCATCACGCCTAACGGTTACTTGGGAAAACAAGATGCCATAACTCCGAACATCCCCCTCTTCCTTCTTCTTCCCCCACTTTATACACTGAGTGTGACATCATATGGCATGGAATATCCCTTTGGGCAGTTGGGGTCAGCCGTCCTGGCTGTGTCTCCTCCCAGCCTCTTGTGTCCTCCCAGCCCACGCGCTGGTGGGGCGGTGTGAGGAGCAGAAAAGGCCTTGAGAGCTTAGCAACAACCAAAACCATCAGTGTTTTACCAACACTATTTTCATCCCCAGTCCAAAACACAGCACTATGCCAGTTGCTAGTAAGAAAGCCATCGCTATCCCAGCCGAAACCAGGACATTTGCCTCTCTTCCTCAGCATCAAGGGATCCATCCTCGCACAAAGGTTGCTAGAGTGGCCTTCTCTGTTTAGCTGAGCATCCCAACAGCTGCAGTGGTTGCCTCAGAGTAGTGCAGCAGATGCTGCCAGCCTCAGATGGACACTATTTGGACTGGAAAGTTATCAGAGAATTAGTATTGTTGGATGGGTAAAAGGAAAAGGTATTTTTGTGACCACGGAGTATCTTCGCGAAGGCAAAACTGAAGGCTTTTTTCCTTTACTGTAACTAAGTACTGGATTAAGCCCGACTTTCTTTCCATTGAAATCTCCCTTTTCTCATGGAGCTTGAAACCTTGCTGTGTTTTCAGGCGTGCACTAGCTCAGCTACACACTGAACAGCCCAGCTATTCAGTGGACTATCTGGAAGGCCAGATCCAGATGAACCTTGATAGAGGAGGACAATTAAATTCATCGCACTAATGACCATTGTTCTTTGTGGTGTGTGATAAACTTGGTGTGAGGTTTGTCTGAATTTTTAAGATAGTCTGGTTTTCACCTCTCACAGGGGTACGTTCTTTAACCCTTACTGTACTGCAGCATCTGCTCACCTCAGAGACCTGTATGAGCTTGTTTTCATATCAAGTTGCGTGGAGTTGAGAAGGATACAGACCTTTAGGAAAGCCGGCCATGATTTATGGGACAGAGAAAACTTAATGTGAACAAACTCTCTTCTACTGGCCTGAGAGCTGTCTGAAATGCTGCTCCTGCTTAGACTGGAAACTCGTCATTAGCTGTGCTAATTATGCATCTTGTTCCCATAGCCTACTTGAAATGAATCCCTGTGTGGAAACCTGCAGTGTCAAGGCTGGTAAGGAAGGAAGAAAAATGGATGCTGTGTGCACCCCAGGGACCGTTACAGTGGACCTAGTTGTGCAAAACCAACTGCTGAGGGTATATAGTATTTCCTTTCTGCCTTTATTTTTGGCTGTGGTAACTCATACTTGTTAGAGGATGATTGTATGTCATAGACTCATCATAGAATGGTTTAGGTTGGAAGGGGCCTTGAAGATCACCTCGTTCCAACCCCCCTGCCATGGGCAGGGACACCTCCCACCAGCCCAGGTTGCTCCAAGCCCCGTCCAACCTGGCCTTGAACACCTCCAGGGATGGGGCAGCCACAGCTTCTCTGGGCAACACGGGCCAGTGTCTCACCACCCTCAGAGTGAAAAATTTCTTCCTAAAGAAAGGCCTTTGTAGAAGCTGTGAAGGGCAGGGAGATTGGTTGGGACTACTTCTGTTCTGAGCCTTCCATGCGACGTTCTCGGTGCGCTACAGGAGCTCTGCTGGAAAACCAGGAAAGTCAGCGATGGGGAAGCCAGAGTCGCTTTGAATTAGAGCCCCTGCCTGCCCTTGGGAGCTCTGTGTATCCACTCCGAGATGTGAAAACTCTGCTTACGGGTGAGCATCAACTTGCTGTGGATTTCTTAGCAACATTACGGCTTCTGTACAGGCACAGGTTCATGAAGCGTATGACTTAGGGCCCGATTCTTCCCTGCCTGGCTCATTACCTATACATGCAAACACATCTCAAAGCATTGTTCTTACATTTCAGAGGTGTCCCCCAGCCCTTCTGTTTGCTTAGATGTAAAGCTGCAAGGTAGTGGGGAAATGGGCCTGCACAGGAAAGTCTTCAGGAACAAATGAAGCAGTTTCCTTCCCCAAAATAGCAAATGCATCTCTTGCCGAGATCTAGGAATTCCTACTCGCCGGTTGCAGTGCGGGTCAGGGCTTCTTGAGGACTGTGTAACCTTCAAAATTTGAATCGGTGGCCTTTTTGGTGCTTTCACAGGATAAACAACTGTTCCCTCATTATTTTATATGTGCTTCTTGGATATTAAATAAATCACAAACAGTTCTAGAGACGCCACCAGAACAGGAGGATCGCTCTATATGCAAACAGAGTTGTACCGCAAAGGCTTCAGAGCTGCAGAAGCTGCAAGCACAGGGAAAGATTCGGATGCTAAATCTGAAGAGAGGAGGTTGTTAAGCCTCTGCCTTTGCCCTGGAACAGAATCCGCTCAATGTACATCTTTGCTGATGGAGGTTTACCTAACCTGCTGTTAAATCTCTCAGCGACAGAAACTCCGCTCCCTCCCCAAATGATCTTTGCCAGGACTTCCTTACAGCTAAAGGTTTGTCCCAATTAATAATCTTGCTGCTATCAGAGTGCGTGGGTTTGAAACCAATATATTCTTGGGTTTTTTGTTGTTGCGGTGATGGTGGTGGTGCTTTCCACTGTAAGATTGGCCCCTTGTCTCCTCCAGCTCTTCACAGAACTGTCTCTGTTGCCTTCCCCTTTTTCCCATTTTTTTGATAATTCCTGTCACCATGACTGTCGTTAATTGTACCTCATCTCGCTTGTAAAACCCTTCACCACGAGGGTGGAAATTGGCATCGTGGATATAAAAGAAACCAGACAAAATATCTGCCATCAGTGCATTAGCAGTATTCGCATGTCTTACATCGTGGTGGAGAAATTACTGTCTCTAGGGGAAATTGCCCTCGCAGGATTGCTATCCTGTGCTCACAAAAAGATGTTGATTATAAGAAAGCAGCAACACAAAAGCATCTGGGGAGCACTGAAGGCTCTATCCTGGCACATTATTGTGCGGGATGCCGTACGCTCCCCTTACACAGAGAAATGTGACCACAGCCACTGCGGTCTAAGGTGTATCCGAACAGTGCTGCAGTAAAACCCACTGCAGAAAATCCTGCTTTCTCTGACCCGCCTGCCCTGGAGAACATGTTACCTTTCAGGCTGTGATCTCACCCAGAGCGTTGAATGGTCAGGCTGGAAGATGCTATCAGAAGAAGCATGCCTCCTTCTCAGCCTACCTGACGGGCTAACGCCTGTGTTTTCACTTTGCGGGAGCTCACAAGAACTGGAGTGATGCCAGGTGAATGATCTTAAAAACAATACGTGCACAGGTCACACAGTGCTTCACCTCTTATTTAAAAAGGAAAAAAAAATCAAATGGCCAGGCAAATCAATCTAATTGAACCAAACAGCATCAATCTCTTTCTTTTAATTAAAAGGAATGATTTCTAAATAAAATCTTCCCCATCTATTCATAAAATCGTAGAAAGGTTAGAGTTGGAAGGGACCTTAAAGATCATCTCGTTCCAACCCTCCTTCCCTGGGCAGGGACACCTCCCACCAGCCCAGGTTGCTCCAAGCCCCGTCCAACCTGGCCTTGAACACCTCCAGGGATGGGGCATCTCGGGACAACCTGCCCCATGGGCTCACCACCCTCACAGGGAAGGATTTCTTCCTCATATCTAATCTGAATCTCCCCTCTTCCAATTTGAAGCCTTTACCCCTCATCCTATCGCACCACTCCCTGATCAAGAGTCCCTCTCCACCTTTTCTGTAGGCCCCCTTTAAGTACTGGAAGGGGCTCTAAGTTGTCCCTGGAGCCTTCTCTTCTCCAGGCTGAACAAAGCTATTCTCCGAGGAAACGGCAGTCCAGTGTGACGCACATGTTTGGGTGCAAAAGCAACGCCAGTCACTCACAGAGGGAAGATTACAACTGACTTTGATCAGTACGAGGTTCTCCCTTGCCTGCCAACACGATGTGACACCTTCTTGTGCGCAAGCATAGCCTGCGTCAGATCTGTTGGGGACGATGAACATCAGGGTTGAACCAGTTCAGCGCCACACGGAGAAGACGTTTCTTCTTTTCACGTTCTGTGTGGCTGACCTGTCACCAAAGTGAAGTGCAGTCTCCCTCCTTGGTGACTCTTTGTGGCTACAGAAATTTGTATCCGGAACTGACAATTTAGGCAGTAGGGCTGGATGCTATGGTCTGAGGGACGTAAGACCATATAAAGTCAAGGGAAAAGTCCACTTCCTTATGAACCTGTCTCTTGACAGTGGGCAGTTGCAAAAGATTGTAGAAAAAAAAAAAAAAAAAAAAAGTAAGAATACAACCTGGCGTACAGTGATCTTACAGTATTACATACCTCGGTCCTCTGGTGATCATATAATGTCTTGCTATGTTCTCCAGTTCATGTGGGTCCTCTGAGCCAACCCCCCAGTACTACTTTCCAATCAATATGATCCCATGCAGTGACATCCCCAGCAACACATTTTCTATGAAAATTTTTAGCGTAAACAAAATAATCAGGCTGTACCACTTTTTCCTTGTGCGGACACAGTGTAACTTCCCTCTCCTGATAACTGAGCTTTTTTGTGTCTCCCAAAGATACACGTTATAATCCTAAACTGCTGCATACACTGCCTCTTACGGGAATTAAAAATATAGAAATTGGGTCCAAATCAGTATTGACCAATCAACATGGTGGAACACCTGCTGTCCTCATTGAGTGTTGATCAGTATGGCTCTATAGGTTTACCCAAGTGAGTGATCTGGTCATTGGAAGAATCTGTTAACATCTTAATTGTGTGACCTGGATCCCGTTTCTTGCAGAAGAGCTATAGCTTGTTCTCCATGCTTCCCATGAGCCTCGCCTGGTTCAGTCCATGTGCTCAAGGGCTGTTCTGCACCATCCACACTCCTGGTGTGGACCGCAACTCATTACAGATATGACTTGCTCTCCTGGGCTATACCACCAGGTCCTTGACTGCTCAGGCATCGGAAGGCTGTAGTACCTAACTGATCTTTCAGTTGCTAATCGTCACCTTCGCATTTCAAACTTCCTCTGCCGCCTTGTCTGATTTTGCATCCTTTCAGTGGCTCTTCTGCATGAAAAGCTGCTAAGAGTTATTCTCCCTTCGTTAAGACTGATGTTTCTAGTGTTCCCACTCTTACTGAGGTCACCAGCCCCATGGCAGGGTAGGACCTGTTAGGTTCTACAGTGTTTCTGAGCAAGGTGGTGCTTCCTAAAAGAACAATATAAGGAGGTGGCTCCCCTTTCCCCATCAGGACCAGCGTCTCATGTATATGCAAAATCCTAATTGGCTTCGCTAACTGAGGCCTCAGGCTAGCAGAATGAGTCACTGGTTGGTCTTCGGTGCAGAAACCCACGTAGGGTGGACTTTGTTCAGTCAAGTGGATCTTCACTGGAAGAGGGCATGAAGGAACCATGTTTGTGCTGCCTGCACAGCCTGACAGTTTTGACACCCTGCTTCACAACTGGAGATACACCCTATCAGTACACACACATTTACAGCCCCGGCTGACAGCTGCTCAGCAAACTCCTGGGCAGCTTCCAGCGTATCACAAGAGAGAGGGTCTGCTGGCTGATTTTGTGCAGGAGATGGGCGTAGCTATTCCAAGAAGAAAACTCATCCTCTCAACATACTTGTTCTTGTAGGTAGGAGGCCATGTAGAGAATAAAGTTAGTGGAGCTGCATGTCCACAGCAAGGATCTCCCTGAGTCTTAGACTCTGGGGTAAGGTTAACACTCACGTACTGTTAGACTCTACAGGTGAAGATTAAAATAGTCTTAGAAAGGGAATTAATTTGATACTAAGTATATTGAGCTGGGATACGACAGCACTTTCTACTGGAGACGTTTCTTTTTAGTCTGTTTTGAAACACATGAATGATAGACTTCTATACAGGGCAAGAGTGCAAGACTGAGCCCAACATTTTTGGATCTCAACCACAGCAATGTGTCCTGTGAGGTGAACAGCCTTCTGAAGAAAATGCTGTCTTGCCCTTCCTGTGTCCTCCAAAGCTCTTTGTGCTGAGGTTTTGGAGCTGTGCTTCTTGTTTACCAATTCTGCCTCTTCGTTTTCCTTTCTGGGGAAATGTTCTTCCTTTGAAGCACCTGCCAAGGTGTTTCACATCAGCGACAGAGAAAGCAGCTCCTAAAAATCCTTTTCTTACCCCAAAATGCACCACTGTAAAGTGGGCTCTGGGGTGTCAGATGCCTTCCAAGTCTATCCAGCATAGATAGCCATCTGTGTGGAGGCCTCTGGACTATCTCCCTTGTCTCATGTTACAGTTTGCATCATGCAATGCCGATCTCCTTTGCTCTTGTGCGCCGGTGTTTCTTCTTCCCACGTGACTAGGAGGTGCACAAGTAGCTGGAGCAAAGGGCTGCCTTGGGGGTAAAATGAGGGACCAGAAGGTCCCCCTGTGAGTGCCTGGTGGCCTGGGATTGCAGACAGGAGGTGTCTTACCTGAGACACCATGATCCCTGCTGGTAGCCTAATGGCAAACCCATGGAGTGAAGCCCACAGTGAACCCTCCTGGAAAGGCTGCTGAGTCTCCAGCGAGACTGCACGGAGCAGCCAGCTCATAC
The DNA here is from genome assembly GCF_000708025.1 of Charadrius vociferus. Lineage (NCBI taxonomy): Eukaryota > Metazoa > Chordata > Aves > Charadriiformes > Charadriidae > Charadrius > Charadrius vociferus. Next base: position 428,680 of record NW_009649047.1, on the reverse strand, counting down.
AGCCATCTGGGACCTCTGCGTGCCAGTTCTGCCTGTTTTATCCAACGCTGTCCTTCACTCAGGCTCTCCATAGCTTCTCTGCCCTCCTTTGCCTGCCTGAGGGCTGCGAGTCTCCTTCTCTTCCGTTTCTCAGCCCATCACGTGCAATTTGTTGCCCCCATCTGTTGTACTTCTCCTCCCCAGTCCGTCTCTGCCTGGTTGACTTAGAGTAAATGTCCTGAACTGTCTGTTCTTGTTTGCGGACAGTCCACTGAAGGGCAAACCCATCTGTCGGGGCTGATACGCAGACACTCCCCAAATTGATGTGATGATACCGTAACACTGTATAGAGGCAGCGAGGACAGCGTTGCCCATTTTTTGGGGGCTACTGGCCAAACATCCTTCCAGAGAGGGTCCTTACTTGGCC
>NW_009649047.1:422893-428223 GCF_000708025.1 Charadrius vociferus | reverse complement strand
ACTGTATGTAGCAAGAAGTTCTTAATGGGCAACCAGGAGGGATTAGAGAGCCTGGAGCATTTAGTGCAAAGTATTTGGACTTAAATCTGATCCCATGTCACACTTTCTAAAACTCTCAGCAGCATTCTGGTGTGCTAGGTTTTCGCAGCCTAGGAAGCAGGACTTGCTACGGGAATCCCACTCTTGAATCAAGGTTCTCCTTCTGTTTCTGGGTGAGGGAGTAGGTAGAAGGTGTCCCTGCCCGTAGCAGGGGTGTGGAACTAGATGATCTTTCAGGTCCCTTCCAGTTCTAACCATTCTATGGTTCTATGAAATCTGACAGCAGAAGGTTCTGCTGGCAGGGGACGCTTGTGCATTGTTCCCCTCCTCTGGGGAATATTTTGACTATGTGGATCGGTAGGATGTTCTCTGCAGGACAAAGAGGAGAAGATGCTGTCAAACAGGACACTGTGTTTGATGGATAATTAATGTGATGGACCACGGCAAGTTCTAAACAGGGAATGCAGTCAACAATACCCGCTTTCAGTTGCTTGAACCTTCCTTTCTCTGTGTCCTCCCAAATCTTCTAATTTCCAGCAGCAACTGTCACAAAGAGCTTCCACAGCTCCAGACCCTTTTCCTTCTTTCTTCTGCTGAGCTGTACTTCTACCAAACAACGTTTCTACCTCTCCCCCTCCCCCCCCGCCCGCTCTTATTCCAAACACTTCTATCTTTCACAACCATAAATGGCATTAACTCCCCAAGCAATCTTGAAGAACAAAGGCTTTGAGATAAGATTAGCTTGCCGCGGAGACGTTTATAAGGCTTATGAATTTCACCCCTTGGCAGGCAGGTTGGGGATCGTTATGTAACAGCTTAGCTCCTTATAATTAGAGGGCACAAAATTATATATGAAGCGGGCATATTATCCAGTGCGGATACTACCAGCCGTACCCGAGTTTGAAAAGCATATGGGCAAGTTTGTGGAGGAGAAAAACATTAATGATGAGTGACTGCAAATATATGGAATGTGACGGTATTGTTATAAGCGGCGGTGAAAAACTTTATCCACGCCAATCAGGATTATCCAAATAGAATTTATTAAGCAAGCAGTAAACAGGCAAAACAGCGCTGGGCGGCCGGGGAGTCACAGCTCCACCAAGGGCTCGTAAATTCACCTTCGTTAAAGTCCCCTTCTTATAGTCACAGAATCACAGAATTTTCAGAGTTGGAAGGGACCTCTAGAGATCACCTAGTCCAACACCCCTGCTAAAGCAGGACTGCCCAGAGCACATCACTCAGGACTGCATCCAGGCGGGTTTTGAAAATCTCCAGAGAAGGAGACTCCACAACCTCCCTGGGCAGCCTGTGCCACTGCTCTGTCACCCCAACTGTAAAGAAGTTTTTTCGTGTGTTGGAACGGAACTTCCTCTGTTCCAACTTGCACCCATTGCCCCTCGTCCTGTCACTGGGAACCACCGAGAAGAGTGTGGCTCCATCCTCCTTCAACCCACCCTTTAGATATTTGTAAGTAGTAATCAGGTCTCCCCTCAGCCTTCTTTTCTCCAGGCTCAAGAGTCCCAGCTCTTTCAGCCTTTCTTCATACGGGAGATGCTCCAATCTCTCAATCATCTTGGCTGCCCTTCGCTGGACTCTCTCCAGCAGTTCCCTGTCCCTCTTGAACTGGGGAGCCCAAAACTGGACCCAGTATTCCAGTTGTGGCCTCACCAGTGCCGAGCAGAGGGGGAGAATGACCTCCCTCGACCTACTGGTCACACTCTTCCCTATGCAGCCCAAGATTCCATTGCCTTTTTGGTGACCAGGGCACATTGCTGGCTCATGGACAATTTACTATCTACCAGGACCCCCAAATCCTTCTCCTCAGAGCTAGTTCCCAGCAGGCCCACCCCTAACCTATACTGCTGCCTAGCATTTTTCCTCCCCAGGTGCAGGACCCTGCACTGGCTTATGTTGAACCTCATTAGGTTCCTATCTGCCCAGCTCACCAGCCTGTCCAGGTCCTGCTGGATGGCAGAGGTCCCGCTGGATGGCAGAAAAGTTAATGAATATATTAAACAAAATTGGACCAAGTATCGGCCCCTGGGGGACACCACTGGTTACAGGCCTCCAGCTAGACTTCATGCCACTGATCACAACCCTCTGAGTCCTGTCACACAGCCAGCTCTCAATCCACCTCACTGTCACCTCATCTAACCCGCACTTCCTCAGCTTCCTAATGAGGATGTTATGGGAGACAAGTTAAAGTCCCCTTCTTATAGTCCTTTGGGTTGCATTCCTGGTTGACGTGGCTTTCTCCCATTTCTTCTTGGTTCCTGTCCTCTGTTGCTAGGGGTCTCTTCGATGTTCTTCCTCTTCGTTGCAGTTCGTAACTTTCTTCTTCCTAGAACCTGTGCGCTACCTACACAACGTACATCCTAAAATATTTCTTTATAAGGCAATCAAAGCTTGCAAATTGAGTTTACTTAGCAGGATATTGTTATTACTAAAGATTCAGCTTAAACCTAGTTCCAAGAATCTGCATCGCATACAAGGTTATACAATATGAATCTATTCTACCTAAACGAATACCATAGAAACATACCATTGCGGTTGAGCCTTTCCTGTTATACAGGATGTTACTATATCAGCCATAGCAAGCTTTAAGCTATTTTCTTCTTCAATTTATTTGGTTAACCCTTTACTTCTAGTTACATTGTCATTTATCATTTGCTCAAGATAGCATTTGTTAGACTCTTCTGAGACACCCCCGTGTCTGTTAAGTCAAGATGGCTTTTGAACCACTGGTTGGATCAGCAAATTACCTCCAATCACTTATTACAGTATCACGTCTAGTTCTGAAGGTCCTTCAGCTGTAGATCATGGAGGTCTTGTGACAGTATTTTGGGGAAAGTGCTGCTGTTAGAGACGAGAAAACTGTACGAGGGTGATCTTTGCTTGATTTGCTGTGGTTGCTTTTATGTTTTGTTCAGTTCACTGAGTGATGAGCAATACCTGCCTGACCACAGCGAGGAGCAGATAAGGACCTCGCAGAGCTTTGCAAACTGACCCCTCTCTATAAAAATGCTGGTTTTCAAGGCCGTGTATTATAAGCAGAGCACTGAAGCATAAGAAAACTGGGTGCACTAATTACATTTGTTAAGTATGGGTCCTTTCTGGTTGGTGGCTGGACCCACGTGATTGTTATTCATACAATGGAGTCATTTTGGGGTGGTGTTGAGCTTATCAGTTTCTGGTTGAAAAATGATTAGTGCTTGAGTCATGTTTACCTTCACTCTCTGCAGTACTTTCTGTGTTTGAAGGTGCTCCTGAAGGCAAACCAACCTCCTCCTTTGACCCGGATTTCACATTTAAATATAATTTTTTGAAATGTTACCTGTCTTTTCTGAAATCTGCTGTATTTTCACAGTGTTTTGCAGATTATAGTCTTTCGTCTTGTCTAATTTGTGCCCATAAACAGGCACAGTGGGGAAGGGGGTAGACAGAACACCTCCCAGCTTTTGCTTTTTCGTCTTCTTCCATAGAGAAAGGTGAATGTCTAACACTTTAGTTAGTCCTGAAGTCTTGCCATCAGTGTTCTGCCATTAATTACCACAGAGGATAGTTACCATGGTCTTTGAGGACTTTCCCTTTCTATCTTCTTCATGACAGAGATCCTGATTTTATTTTATTACTTTTTAATACCCAAAAGCCTTTCTGTCATTTTAACTCCGATAAATGAACCTGCTCTTGAACCTCTGTATGAATTCCTTCTTGGAGGTAGAAGAACCTTCCATCTGGATGCTGATCATTGCACAGTCTTATTCCCTAGTATACAAATTCTGCAGAACTCACCATTTTGCCATCCCCTCTTCACCAGTTGTTTAATCGAAAGGTTTTCTTTGGCAAAATATGCTGGTTGGTGGTCCTTCTCCTTGACCAGAGGGACCATCAACAGCAGCACTCATCCTGCTCAAGGAGCAACAGGTCACCCAATTCCCAAGAGAAGTTTCTTCACCATACCTGGACTTGGTCCTCCCTTTTTCACAGCCAGACAGCCTGTGTGACATTCTTACGTCACAGATGCTCTGCAATTAGAAATATTATTTTGGCCAATAAGGGAAGAGCAACTGACATCATCTACCTGGACTTGTGCAGAACATTTGACACTGTCCCACACAACATCCTTGTCTCTAAATTGGAGAGACATGGATTTGATGGGTGAACCGCTGGGTGGATAAGGAACTGGCTGAATGGCCGCGCTCAAAGAGTTGCAGTCAATGGCTCCATGTCCAAGCAGCAAGCAGTGCCAAGTGGTGTTTCGGGGTCAGTACTGGGACCAGTGCTGTTTAGCATCTTTCTTGCTGACATGGACAGTGGGATTGACTGTACCCTCAGCAAGCTTGCCGATGACACCAAGCTGTGTGGAGCGGTTGATAGGCTGGAGGGGAGGGATGCCATCTAGAGGGACCTGGACAGGCTGGAGAGGTGGGCCCATGTCAACTTCATGAAGTTCAACAAGCCCAAGTGCAAGGTGCTGCATGTTGGTTGGGGTGATCCCAAGCACAAATACAGGCTGGGTGGAGAATGGATGGCGAGCAGCCCTGAGGAGAAGGACTTGGGAGTGTTGGTGGATGAGAAGCTCAACATGAGCCGGCAATGTCTGCTGGCAGCCCAGAAAGCCAACTGCATCCTGGGCAGTATAAAAAGAAGTGTGGCCAGCAGGGCGAGGGAGGGGATTGTGCCCCTCTGCTCTGGCCTGGGGAGACCCCACCTGGAGTACTGCATCCAGCTTTGGAGTCCCCAGCCCCAGAACAACATGGACTTGTTGGAGCAGGTCCAGAGGAGGCCACAAAAATGATCAGAGGTGGAGCACCTCTCCCATGAGGACAGGCTGAGAGAGCTGGGGTTGTTCAGCCTGGAGAAGGCTATGGGGAGACCTTATAGTGGCCTTCCAGTACTTAAATAGGGCCTACATGAAAGCTGGGACTCTTTTTACCAGGGCATGTAGTGATAGGACGCGGGGAAATGGCTTCAAACTGGAAGAGGGCAGATTTAGATGAGATATGAGGAAGAAATTCTTTCCTGTGCGGGTGGTGATCCCCTGGGGCAGGTTGCCCAGAGAAGCTGTGGCTGCCCCATCCCTGGAGGTGTTCAAGGCCAGGTTGAACGGGGCTTGGAGCAACCTGGGCTGGTGGGAGGTGTCCCTACCCATGGCAGGGGGGGTGGAACTAGAGAATCTTCAAGTTCCCTTCCACCCCAAACCATTCTATAACCCTGTGATTCACTGATGTCTGCCAAGGGGCCACCACGGCTCCCCGCGCCTCACACCGTCCTACCGGCGCACGCCCCGA
>NW_009649047.1:421370-422123 GCF_000708025.1 Charadrius vociferus | reverse complement strand
CCCTGTGGTGCCGGGGGGGGGGCGGCGCTTTGGTCGGCGGACCCTTCTCCTCTTCACCCCTCTTCTTGGCCCTTCTCCTCTTCGAGCCCGTTCTTGGCCTTTTTCTTCTTACAAGCCGGTCTTGACCCTTTTCTTTTTACAAGCCCGTTCTTGGCCCTTCTCCTCTTCGAGCCCAGAATGGGCCCTTTCTTTTTACAAGCTCGTTCTTCGCCCTTTTCCTCTTCGAGCTCGTTCTTGGCCCTTTTTACAAGCCCGTTCTTGGCCCTTTTCTTCTTCAAGCACTTTCATGGTCCTTTTCTTCTCACAAGCCCTTTCTTGGCCCTTTTCTTTTCATAGGCCTGTTCTTGGCCCTTTTCTTCTCACAAGCCCGCTTTTGGCCCTTTTCAAGCCCATTCATGGCACTTTTCTTCTTACAAGCCCATTCTTGCCCCTTTTTGAGCCCTTTCTTGGCCCTTTTCTTTTCATAGGCCTCTTCTTGGCCCTTTTCATGGGCCTGTTCTTGGCCCTTTTCTTCTTACAAGCCCACTTTTGGACCTTTTTTGAGCCCATTCATGGCCCTTTTCGTTCTCACCAGAGACCTGGCATGGGCTTACAGGTTTTCTTCGCTAACCTAACTCGCACCAGCCTCTTTGCTTCATCTGGGGAGGCCCGGTGTAAAGTAGATCTTTCCTTACAGGCTCCAAGAGCGTCACGCTGTTCAGTAGCTGCTGTAATCTGACTTTTTTTTTTTTTTTTTTTTTCAGTGTGGTGTTT
>NW_009649047.1:410762-421359 GCF_000708025.1 Charadrius vociferus | reverse complement strand
GCGGGCTTGGCGAGGGGTTACGGCGGTGTCCCGCGGGCGTGCGTCACCTCTGAAAAACGAGCCGCGGAGGTTGTGCGTGTGTGTCAAGGTTATTTTAACTGAGGTTAGCCAACAGCTGCCTGCCAGAGAGAACAGCACAAGCCCGGCCACCCCTCTGCCCTGTCCTGGCACATCCACCATGCCGGGGGACACAGGGAGGGACACAGGGTTCCCTTACCCCACCTTGGGGCTCTCCAAACCAGAGGAAATCCTAACAGGGGTTGTGTGATGGCTTTGGTCTTTCCAGCTATTTGGGCTACATTAAGTGTTGGTTGAGCTGGGAGTATCCCCTAGTTATTGCAGCTTGAGCGCTCCCAAATGTGGTAATCCGATGGACTTTCCAGTTGGCAGCACTTGGGCACCAGGGAGTAAGGCTTTCCTGGGATGGGAAAGGTGGCATATCCTTCATCTTCTGGATGTCCAAGGCGGACAGCATCTTTCCACTCGAGCTCTTCTTTATACAGTTGGGGAAAAGTAGAGGAGCTTTGCAGTGCGTAAGCGCTTCGTCGGGTCTGAAGCAGAAACTGTGTGGTTTTGGAGACAAACGTGAGTTGAGAATGATAGCTTGGAGTTTAATGCGTTGGTGTGGACTGTATGCCCAAGGCTGCTGGCTGTTTTGAAAGCCCTAGTGGTTGGGAATCTGCGAGATCTTGTGCCCTAGGGAGTACCTTCACTTTTTTTGGAAGAAGCAAGTTTTGGACTTCTTTGGTTAGCTCTGTGGAGGAGCATCCCGAGGCATCTCAGCACCAGTGCAGACCCCAGAAATGCTGTTGGGACATTTGGAGTTTGGTGCTGATCTCTCTCTCCTCCCTCTTGCCCATTTTCTTTGAATCTTACTGTTGTGGGATTTTCCAGACCAAACCCATGAGTTTCTTATCTTTCTTATCACCATAATGTTCTATTAATAACTAATACATAAGAAACGACTATGTTCTATAAACATGTTTTTGTCTTTTATATGAGCAACAGGTGCTTGCTGCTTATATAACACTTTGGAAATCTTGCAACAGCAGCTGGCAGTTAATTTGCTAACTGTCATTTTATGAACCTCTTTTCTTTTTCCCCTCTTTCTTTTCCCTCTCCCCAGGCTTTAATCTTCTTACAAAACTCAGAAATTTCCTGCTATCCAAGGGAGATTATTGCTTTACATTTGAACATGTGTTTGCTTTATACTAATCCTTTGCACTGCAACCAATTAGTTTAAAACCTGTCCTTCAGAGGTGACCCTAGGTTGTATGGTTCTGTTAGTAAAAGGAGCTGGTTGCATAGCTTCGGAGTCCTCTGCCTATCACAAAGTTACAGACATTTCAAAATCAAGCAAATGTGAACGAAGTGATATCCCTGGCTGCTGCTGCTCTCACGCACACGCTTTTTTTTTTTTTTTTTTTTTTTTAAGGTGTGGGACAACTCCTACTTTCTGTCAGGTTTTGATTGGCTTTCAGAAGAGGCAGTGTCCTATAAATTGCCATCCCGCTCTGCTTCTGCTCTGTCACCAGCTGAGGGACAGGTGAGTACAGAAGAGGAAAAATTCCAGCGTGTATTGCTTAATCCTTGAAATTAGCGTTGGTTGTTAATTTAAATTAGTGGGGTGGGGGAAATAGCTTCTGTATTTCAGGATAAAACTTCCTCATTTTACTTGATCTAGAAAACAAAAGTGCTAGTGTCTAATGTCAGTTTGGGTTGAGGAGTAAAACCAGTGACTGAGGAACTAATCAGAAGGTAATGGGGGGGGTGGTGTTTGAAAATATATATGTGTATATATATATCTTTTTTTTTCCCTCTCCAGTTCCTAATGGTATAACAGTATTCCTCTTTGGGATAGTAAGAAAGAGAAGCTTATAAAAAAAATTAAGATTTTTTTTTTTTACATCAGTTAAATGAATACTTCTTGTGTTCAGAGCTGTTAATAACTCCTTGAAGTTATTTAAAATGGGAAAGTCTGATCTAGCAAAATGGGCTATTATGTGTAAGTTGCTTTTGTGAGTTAATCACTGTGTTGAGGCTACCTTTATTTCATGGTTCATTTGGGGAAGTGGTATTTTGGGGGGGGGGGGGGGATTAATTTCTCTATATGTCTGTGCACTTGCTGGCAGCTTCTAGAATTTAATAGCTAATTACACCATTATTTCCGCCCTTTGTATTTGAAATAAAAATAAATGCACGTCATAGGTGGGATATTTGCATGCAGCTGCACTGCTTGATGAGCCACGTTTTTTCAGTGTTTGGTATGAAATGTGTTTACTGTTCTTTTGAGTCAGCCTAGACTTGCAAGTAAATTCTCAGTTTAAGGCTCTGTGGTTTCACTGCAAGTGTGTTTGGAGAAACCAGTCTGGTAGGTGGGAAAGCAATCCGATCCTAGCAAGGCATTTTTAGTAGCAACTAACTTTAGTTTGTACTTTGTTTATAGAGCTCAAAATGCCTTTTCAGGTACTTTAAGGGGAAATTTTCTGCTACAGAGACCACTGAGGCCCTCTTAGTGCTATAAGGGTTGTTTATTATCCCATTCTGAAACAAGAAGGGATTTTCATGTCTCTTTAAAGGGCTCATGCTGCCCTTTAACGCTCTTATGTTAGTTTCCTAGGGAGAAACATACCTTATGAGATTGAATTGTCTGGATATGTCTGCCTGCTGCCTTCTTCCCCTCCACATCTAACTATTTTTGCACCCATTGGCTAATTTCAAGTAAGCTTGACAGGGACTGAGTCTCAGAAAGAGCAAGAACATGTCTGTTTTGTGGAGGTGGGCTTGCAGGGGAAAATCTCATTAGTGCCTTGGCTGAGTGTTGCAGAATGGTTGTGGCTGGAGGGGACCTCTGGAGGTCATCTGGTCCAACCCCCCCTGCTTAAGCAAGGCAACCCAGAGCTGGTTGCCCAGGACCGTGTCCAGATGGCTTTTTGAATGTCTCCAAGGATGGAGACTCCACAACCTCCCTGGGCAACCTGTGCCACTGCTTGGTCACCCTCACTGTAAAAAAAGTGTTTCCTGATGTTCAGAGGGAACCTCCTGTGTTTCAGTGTGTGCCCACAGCCTCTGATCCTGGCACTGGGCACCACTGAGAAGAGCCTGGCTCTGTCTGTCCTTTTTGCACCCTCCCTTCAGGTATTTGTGTACATTGGTAACATCCCCCCAGAACCTTCTCTTCTCCAGGCTGAACAGTGCCAGCTCTCTCAGCCTTTCCTCATAGGAGAGATGTTCTGGTCCCTTCATCATCTTCGTGGCCTGTCAGCAATATAAGCTGAATTGTACTAATTGACTCTAGAGAATCAAGATAGGAGAAAGATGTCATACCTCTTAGATAGCATTTAGTTACCTCTGAAATTGAGTTCTCAGGAAATAGGGCTTCTTTGCTTTCACTGCTCAAGGAATAGCTTGTTTGCTCTAGTCTTGTAGGTGGAGTTAGGTGTGGGCATAGAACAAGGAATTGCAAGAGACTTGTGCAAAGCCTAGAGAAGATAGCGATTGCTTCTGTAGCAACCGTGACAGGAGAGATACAGCTTGAATAGATCAAGCCTATAATCAGGGAGACTGATCCCTCTAATGGGATTGTGGCTATGAAGTGCAGCAGAGGCTTGACTAATTCATCAGGATACTAACTGACCATGCTTCTCAGGCAATAAACAAGTGAGCAAACAAGTCTAAGGGGGGAGGGCGGGGGAGATGCATCTCAAAATAAAGCTCTTTGTTAAGTTTAAATATACAAATGTGCTTTTTAATAATACACTTTTTTTGGAGGGGGTGGGGTGGGTATCGTATTAAGCATGTGATAGGTAGTTTAGCAAGTCTTCTGTATTTAAATAGCAGGACTCCCTAAAGTATCAGAAAATTCTCAGCCTTGAGTGTTGCTGTAGGTGAAAGGAACACCCACATTAATTAGTTGTTTGCTTTTTTGCGCGTACTGGAATTGGTAGTGCTGGAATTCATCTGCAGCAATTAGCTGATGTAATTTCTTCTTGTGGCCTTCCTTCTCCCTGAATCTCCTTTTTATAATACATGCCCCAAGAACACATATGAGAAAGGAATTGAGGGCATAATCTCAAGCAAGCTAGTTTTAAACGTGTTTTTATCTGGGAACTTACTCATTCTGCCAGTTTGGGAGCGAGAGTTAAAAGTTTTTGAAGGGGGATAAGGAAGAATTTAAGTGACTGCACTTTAAGAATTGTATTTGAAAGAAGTAAACCGGAACCTCAGAAAAGACCAGTTGTGGATGCATGTGCAACTTATTTAGGGTACATTCTTCTCCATTTCCTTCCCTAATATGAAAGATTTGGAGAGAAAGAAAACCAGACTTGCATGTAGCTCAGGGTAACTTAGGGATATTTTTGCAATGTGTTATTATGAGCGAATCGTGTCTCTTTTCTTTTGTGAAGTAATTAGGACATTTTAATGAGTCCTGGGTAAATACTGCTTCTCTTTTGTTCGCTTTCCGGGTACTGTCCATCATGTGAATTAAGTCTGAGCGAGGCAGTGATCTTTAAAGAGATTTACTCCTGCCTCTATTGGCTTAGCTGTATCTTGCTGATGCAATCCTAAGAAGGGTTGCTTATTCATGGCAGTCTCAAAACTTTCACTCAGAAGTACCCACAGTGAAGCTGTGTAATCATAAGCAGCTGAACTTGTTGAGTTCTTTATCTGTTGTCTTTTGTGCTTGAAATCGTGGTTTCTACTGACTGTTTTAGAAAGGCTTAAACTTGAACTAGATTCTCGCTGTTCATTATACTGGACTCTGCGCTTGGGCTGTGGATATTTTCTTGAGCTCACTCTGGTGAACACATTACCTCTATTCATGTTACTTCACAGGCTGCTTCTAGCAGACGTGGCTTTCAGTTGGCACGTCAGCTGGAACTTGGATTGCATCAAACTTTTCTGAAACCCTTCAGAGTTTTCTAAGGGAGTGTTTAAAATGTTTAATATGGTTGAGTCATTTGTGACTAATCCTTTCTCTTGTTCTTGCAGCATACTTGAAAGAGGAAGATGCCAATTGTCAAAAGTGTGAGCAGAGCTGTCAGCCAGCTGCTACAGAGCTCTGGTTGTGGATGTGGGATTTCCATCGTGCCTGTTCGATGCATTGGAGTCTCACCCCGCCAGGTGGCCTCCGATGCCAGCTTTCACTCGGTTTCTTTTTCTGAGTCTGATCATCCTCGGGTGCTAATTACAGGTCAGCATTCCTGTCATAACTGTGTTTCTGCTCCAGCTTCTCAGTTGAGTCCCCCACTTTCCCTTCTCCCTCCCTGGTGAGAAGAATACTGGTAGCAAAAATATTGAATATCTTCTAGAATTGTGATGATCTTTCCCATATGGTGATAAGATCAGAGTCTCATGTGAACTTTCCTACTATTTTTTCTAGAAGTCTACTAAAACTAGTTCATTAGATTTTCCTTGAGAAAAATACAAAAGCTTTCTGACTCACTGAGAAAATAGTAGTTTCTGATGTGATACATATAATAATGGAAGTCTGTATTTTGATATCACTTTTGCTCTGATTTTTGTCTCGTGTGTTGTGTTTTAGGTGGTCTTGGCCAGCTTGGAGTGGGACTTGCTAAGCTTCTGAGGTATGTCCTGGTTCATTGCCTTGCTATAAGTGAGGTAGTCAAACTTTAGCCTTAACTTTTAGAAGCAATAACTTTCACGAAGGTTTTTTTAGAAGAATCCTAATGACAAATGTAGATTCTTTTTTTTGCCTCTTGGTCTTTTTATTTTTTACTCCTGTGCTTGGTTTAGGTTCACTGATGTCCTTTCTGTGTGTACATTGCTCACGATTCCCAAAATAACATAATTTTGTCTGAGAGAGTAGCCACTCAGTTCAGTTTGCTTCCAGTTAAATGGAAGTATTCACAATCTGAATCATCAGAGGGTGGTCAGTTTTCCTCTTCTCTTTTCTGGTGTAGTCAAATAAGTGGATTTGAGTGCTCAATAGGGAGACAAAGGCTGTGATTTTATGCAAGTACTACAGAAGAGGAAAAGAACTGCTAACATCCACTTGAGAAAATACATAGTCCTTTCCTAACTACCCAGCGGTTGGGCTTCACAACTGCTGACTTTTCTCTTTCTGAGGGTTTCGGTGCCCTATTCAGTAAAGTGCAAACAAAATAAAGATTAGGATACCAAATATTGAAGTTTTTATGATTTGGTGAAAGATGAACTGATGGAGCAATAGCAGTAAATAGAAAATATGTTTCTTCTGGCTCTTTCTATTCCCCCATACACAGTAAAATACAGTTACCTTATCTTTTCAAGAAATGTAAAGCTCTCTGAGAGCTCTCCCTGATCCGTATTGTTGTCTGTATCCATGCGTACTCAGCTCCAGAGTATCGTTTGCACATAGCCAGTGTTTGCTGCAGAGGATTTGGACTGTGACCAAAAGCGAGCAGACTCACTGCATTCAACACTGTGGTGCAGTTTGAGTGTTTTCTACCATTTCTATAATATATTTGAAAACCATCCAAATAACAGAAGGTTGGAATGTACTCCAATGCCTTCAGACTTGCTCTCTGTGACAGCGTTGTGCTGATTAGAAAAGCACAAGGTAGAGATTACCCAGTTGTTTTTACTTTGATATAAAAGTAGCTGCAGTTACAGCAAGACCATTGGCTTTTTGTTGTGAGCAGTGGAGTAGATTATCTCTGGGTAAAACTTTCAGCAAGAAGAGGGTAGGAAGGTTGGTCGTCTCAGTGTATTTTCACTTCCTAAAACATTTCTCTATCCTTGTGTAGCCTTTCACTGCTACTAGAAGGGATTTAATAATTTTCTGAGAATCTATATTGATTTTTAAGGGGCCAGTGGTTTTTTTTTAGTGCAGTAACTGGTTTTATTGCAGAAATTATTGTTGTTCTGATATTGCTTCTGCTAAACAACACAGCAGCTTAGCAACTTAAAGAATGATCTTGAAGACTGTGGACTCACTGTACTATGTGCATATTTTTGTACAGGAAACGCTTTGGAAAGAACAATGTGATCTTGTCTGACATTAGAAAGCCTGCAGATAATGTTTTTTATAGTGGTAAGTGACTGGGGGAGCATATGGGGAAAAAAAAATAATCTTGACTTTACCTCTGATGTTGATAAACTAATTACCAAAATCTAAATGATACGTGGATTAAACTGAACAAGTTGCTGTTTGAAACTTCTGGATAATGTCTTTCTGCTCTGAAATCTTGCCAAGACATTGATTTCTTCTGTTTCCAAATATTTTTCTTTGCATTTTTCACTGTCTCTTTGCCACCTTGCTGACCAGAATAACTACTTGAGTCAAGTTGAGCTTGGCTGTTGGGCTCCTGCTTTAAAAAAAAAGATGCATTTATACATTTGGAGCGAGCACGTTTGAAATTAAATTTTTGCTTCGTTTTTCTGTGCTCGGGCAATTTTTATGATAAAATGGATGTAGAATAGGTTTTTTGAATTCTTTGGTTTTCATTAGAGACTTGCATAAATTTTTCTTCATCATTACTGTGTAATGATGTATTTAAAGATATGAATAGCGTACACTAGATGTTCCCTGTTTTCATGCCATTGACTGGATAAAACAGGAGTTGTTGGATCAGTCTGTTGAGGGAACGGTAGCAGTTTCCCTTCATTTCTCCTGCTTATTTATTAATTTATTGACCATTGCTGTTAGGTGTGCGTTCTGCTGTGCAGTCAAATCCTGAATAGACGTATGATCAAGAAGCAGCAATCTGAGTTTCATGTAGAATTTTTTCTTTACATCCATTCTTCTTTGTGTTCAATTTCCTACTGGTTCTATTTCTTCTAGGTCCTTTTATCTACGCGGACATCTTGGACTACAAGAATTTACGTGAAATAGTGGTGAATAATCGGATAACTTGGCTGTTCCATTATAGTGCTTTGCTCAGTGCTGTTGGAGAAGCAAACGTCCCTTTGGCCAGAGCTGTAAATATTACCGGTATGTGACAAGTGTTTCAAGTTCATGACTCCTACAGAAGCTTGAGAAAGTGCAGTGTGTGTTCTGATAAATCCTGATGTTTGTTCCAGGTTTACACAATGTTCTGGATATTGCAGCTGAGCATAATTTGAGACTCTTTGTTCCAAGCACTATTGGAGCCTTTGGACCCACCTCTCCTCGAGATCCAACTCCGGATCTCTGCATTCAGAGACCAAGGACAATCTATGGAGTCTCCAAGGTTCATGCTGAGCTCATGGGAGAAGTGAGAATTTTTTATTTTCTTTATTTCATGGAAGTTCTGGGAGAACTTCATTGCTTTTGTAAGATTCCTCAGTGCACTGTTCTCTTCCCCATTCTTTCCTTCCTTCAGGCTGTAGTACATAGTAGCCTGAGGCAGCTCTTAAGGACAAATATCATAGAATGGTTTGGGTTGGAAGGGACCTTAAAGATCATCTAGTCCACCCCCCCTGTGATGAGCAGGGACACCTTACACTAGACCAGGTTACTCAACCAGGTTATCAGGTTATCTTTTCAGTTTTGTTGGAAAAAGTACAAAGAGTTAGAAGCTGGCAGACATCTAACTTTCAATATCATTTCTTTCCCTGGTTCATTTGACTTTGGCCCCTCTGCTTTGTCTGCCAATATGAATGGCATTGCATAAATGACGGTGTACAAAGCCTTGCGAAACGTGCTAGACAATGATGACTTTTGCTTCCCGCTCCCGCCCCACCCCTTCCAAAAAAAAAAAGACTGAAATCAAAGCCGTGGGAGTCTGTACATGCGCAACTTCTCTTTTGGCTTTGTAGTTTTTTTAGAAACATAACATTGATATTTTTACCCACAGTTTCCTCACACTTGAAATTTATGAAGGACAGTGGCAGGTCTGAAGACTTTATTAACCTGAAATGTTTCACAAACTTAGGAATTTTCAGTTTCGGAACACTAGATCTAGACCCTATGTTAGAAGCCAATCCAGATCAAGAATCCATATCTATTGGTGTGGAAGAAAACTAGAAGAGGGCAAGCAGAGAGCTAAGCTACCTGGCAGGGAATGGAGGCTGTTCAGTAGTTCCTTTTCTTTCACCCCTGTGAGGGGATAGTTATAGAATGGAGGTTTGTCCTGTGAAATCAGTGAGTCGTGGGGCCTAGTCTTGATGTGTGAAACGATGTTTCTCTCCTCCCTTCCTAGTACTACCATTACCGGTATGGCCTAGACTTCCGCTGCCTGAGGTATCCAGGAATTATATCTGCTGACTCTCAGCCTGGTGGAGGAACAACTGGTAAGTGGTTTGTGTGTATTTCTCAGTATCGCAGGGAAGAACAGCAAAAAAATAAGCCAATACAGTAATTTTTAATGTGTTTGTAGAAATTTAATCTGCGTAGAGCATCAGTGTAGAGATGTTGTTTCAACAACGTTACGCCAATACTTTTGTCCACTCCAGACTAGGGCATCATTTCGCAGCCTTTACATTTACATTACCATTTACGTGGTACCTGAGACAGTTTTGGATTAATTAATTATTGAGACCATTTCCTTTAAAAATATCTTAAACTCCGCTATCTTGCTGCGAAGTGCAAATGCTAGAATAGCATCAGGATAGTTCAGAATGACTTAGCCTCCTGTTGTACAATGTAAATAATACGCAGTTCTGCTGCTAGACTTTAGACAGGAGACGTTGGGGGTGGTCTGAGGATTGTTGACTGTTATGAAGTGAACAAAAGATTGAGGTAAATGAGTACACACATACATTGTTCTTTTCTACAGATTATGCTGTCCAGATTTTCCATGATGCCATAAAGACTGGCAAATTTCAATGCAACCTAAAGCCAGACACTCGTCTCCCTATGATGTATATTGATGACTGTCTGAAAGCAACTCTAGAGGTCATGGAGGCCCCCGCAGAGGCACTGAGCATGAGGACGTACAACATCAGTGCCATGAGCTTCACTCCCGAAGAGCTGGCGCAGGAGGTGCAGAAGCATGTTCCTGAACTCGAGGTGACCTACAATGTGGATAAAGTCAGGCAGGCCATAGGTTAGTATCAGCTGCTTTGGCAGTGGGTAAGAAAAAACGTTGGATTGCTGTATGTTAAGGGCAAAACAGGGTTTCTTTTCTTTTTAGGCACTTGCAAATTGCTCCTGTACAGTTCAAGTCTTATGATTCGAAATTGAGCTTTAGTACTTCAAATGGCCAGGGATGATACATCTTAAGTTTACAGAAGTTTTTCTTAAACCTCATGCTCCGTGTTTCTTCTTTCTTTTCACTGCAGCTGACAGCTGGCCGATGAACTTTGATGACAGGAACGCCCGGAGGGACTGGGGTTGGAAACATGATTATGATCTCCCCGAGTTGGTGACTACGATGTTTAGCTTCCTTGGGTCTGACTCCAGGATTGCTCAAGCTAACTGAAATACTTTGTAAGATGTTTCCAGATTTCCACAGAGGACCAGGAAGAAATGGCTAAACTAGTTTATAATTTTCTGAGTCTTAGAGCATGTCAATTATTAATTTTCTTAAGTAGCAATAGAGTTGGGCAGAAGCATACTGTAGCTGGAATGTACAGCTAGATAAACAACATCATTTGGTACTGTCTCCAAGCACAGCACTGATGACAAACACAGAATTCTTGAACTTTCACACTTAAGCAACTAGAGGAAAAA
>NW_009649047.1:372652-410693 GCF_000708025.1 Charadrius vociferus | reverse complement strand
TGGCAAACGACATGGGGCAGTATTGTCAAACCTGGTGTTCTGGGCATATCCTGTAAAGTTAATGGTAGGTTTTTCATATTCCTGATGGAGGATGTTAGGTCGTAGTAAGATATGATCCTTTCTACTCTTTGCTTATGAAAGAGAGGTCAGAAGGGCTGTTTCACATTTCCAAATTGCAGGGGTCGTTGCAATTCTAGTTTGAAATCAAACTTTGGTTGATAGTTCCTATTTATATATATATATATAGTGCTGTATAAGCATACACTTTTCTATACGTAGGGCATACAAAATAGTGTTATTCTTATAATGCTTACAAATGTGAAGGGGAATAGGACTTGAATTCTCATTATGCTTTAAAAAAAAACAGGGTTTACAAGCTAAGCTTTGTCCTGTTCTTTGAAAGTGCTGCTACCTTCAGTTTAACCTTGGAGGTAGATCTGAAATCTGAAGAGCTGTTACGTGTACGTGAGTTTGGGGTGTATTTCAAGAAGGCGATGCCCAGGTATGGGTTTATTGTTAATTAGCACTACTTCTGGTTATCCCAGTTGTTTGCTGTGCTAGCACGATGATGTACTGCCTGGAGCAAGTTTTAAAGGTGGGCTGATGATGGAGCCTTATGGTAGAGTCAAGTCAGCCTTTGAAATCTGTTCATGTTCACTGCATTTCCCATGTGTACTGTAAGTGTATTTGTAGATGCTATTTATGCATAACTGTCATATGCTTTTGTTCTTTAGAGAGGGATCCAGAAGCTGAAACCGTCTTCTAGCTACAGTTAAGGGCTGTTCTGCTCGTTGAGTTTCATGCAGAGGAGATTCTGGGATTAACAAGGGAGTCTTAGTAGATGCATGCAAGGAAGATATGTCTATTCAAAAGCTACTTAGGAGACTTTGAGAAATGACAAACTGGAGAGACAGGAAAGCCATTTTAGGTAAAACACCAGTTTCTGTGGATATGAATCTGAGCCATCGGCTACTATAGCTATAGCATGCCTTGAGAAACAGCATCTGGGAACTTGGATTTTATTTTTTTTTCAAAGAAAAAATATCTTTCATTTTCAAAATGACTGGAAATTCCCTATATGAAGCTCTCCATCTTTTTTGTCTTGTATACTCCAATAGCACATGTAGGTAAACACGATTAAGTATTTTTTTGCCTACAACTTGTTTGCTAGGTTTTCTGTGACGATGCTTTGGTATTTGTGAGTCTGTTACGCTCTCTGTAACCCTGCGGTGTTTCCTCAGTAAGTGGATAACTGACATGACCAGATTTCTGTCACTTTGTGAAGGAGTCGACGTGCTGCAGGTAATATGTTTTCTCATGAAAGTAACCTTCAAATGAAGATTCTGTGGTGAAACCCAGTTATTTTAAACATTTGTTAAATTTGTATCTCTTGGTTTTGTATGTATCTTATTGTTTCATCTGTTGGCAAAGTATGCGTTTCCCAGGTATTTAAGCTCAAAAACCTCTAAACTTTTTTTTATATATTGTTTATGTTTCTGAAAAGACAAGTTTTTAAAGTTTGGCCGCTGTTGTAACTATCACATTGTTCAAGTGTAATATTTGGCCCAATGGGCCAGCGAAGTTGGTCCTCCATTCGTAGCCTCCAAGGACAGACTGGCTCAGGTTTTGTTCTCTGCCCTCCCAAAACAGGATTGTCTCCTCGTAAACTGTTACACTGAGCCGTCAGGTGTGAAGGGCTTTCAGATGACCTGAAGTGTCTTGTCCATTCCAGTCTCTTATAATTCAGACCCTGGGGACTCCTCATTGCCTCCGTTCCATGAGACATGTAAAATAAAGAGTTGTTGACGAGTCTCACTCCATTTCTTCACTCAATGTCATGGGATTTACTCCCCTCACCCTTGTTCAAAGTTCCAGTTAACACAGTGAGGAGCCAGGTTGTTCTTTTGTCTGAAACGCACTGTACGTGGTTGTGACACTGCACAAAAGCTCTGGGTAAGGTGTTGCAGTGAAGGTGAAATTCAAACCTGTGGCACTTTGAACAATGTTGGGGTGTTTTTTGTGTTCTGTTCTGCCAAAAGTTGCTGACTTCACGTAGGAAACTTTTATTTTGCAAAATCTGAAATAAATCATATTGCAATGGAGAGCTGTTTGGAGGTAACAGGGTGGTGATAGGGAATGTGATTAGAGATGTCTACGTGGTCTGAGTCCTGTTTGGAATTCTGGTTATCAACCTGTGACCAATGATGTGTGTATTATTTTTTTTTTCCATATCTTCCCCATTAACTTCTGTTGTAACTATGTTACAGTACTTTCTGTATTAAACCAACTTGATGTGGTACAAAATGTCTAACTTTTGCTACCAGTTTGAAGTTTGACTTCTGGGCAGAGACTTTTCTCATGACATTTGAGCATTGTAGCTGTCAAATTACCTATTCAGGAAAAAAAAACCAAAACAAACAACTTGTTAAGAATATTTTTTTCAAATATTGTAAGTTGTGGATGATGCCTACTTTAATAAAATCCTATGCAGACGTATCCTTGTTTTGTCATCTTTGTTCAGAGCACGCAAGAGTGGTGATGAAGGATGCTGGTTAGTGCTGAAGCCTTTTCTTCAGCCGTAGAAGTGAAGTGTGATTTGAGGCACAGAGAAAGATACAGACACCACCAGGTCCCCAGTGTGTGCAGTGACTCTCAAACATCTGTATGTATATTAACTTTCCACTGATTATTCCAGTTGTTCTGTGTCATGGAGAGTTGCTCCTAAGCAGATACAGCAGTTTTAATCTTCAGTGAGCCACTGGGGAGGTGTACAGGCTGTGCTTGTAGATGGCAGCAGCCCAAAAAGTGCTGGGTGTCAAATATTCCCTGGTCACTTCTAGATTTATTAGCCCTTTCTCGTCTTGAGAAACCGGTTGGTCTGTCTTCAGCCACGGTTCTGTCTCTATTTTCATCCGCGCAGCTTTGAAAGGGCAAGAAAGGAGCAAAATGGTGTTCTGAGGGAGGAGCTTTAAAAAAAAACCCAAACAAACACGTGCCAAGAATTTAAGACTGTAGGGTCCTCGTCTCTGCTGCTGTGCAGGTCTTGACTCCGGGTGTTGCACAACCAGTGAAGTTGGTCATGGGGAGAAGTTTGTCCAGACATGAGTGAGAATGAGTGCGTTCCTAATCATTTACCGTGGTCCCACCCAGCCTTGTTAATCCGTGAAGAAACACTCCCTTCAGCTTAAACAAGGCCTTTCCCTCCTCCTACACCTCAACTTTCTAATGATGGGAACTTCTTGTGGAGGAAGCATTCCACACGACCACGATGTAATTGATGACTAATGCGGGCATTATGTTTCTTGCAGAACAGGTGAAGGCGTTACAGCACCAGCCTCTTTCCAGTGACTTCCCTTTGATAATTAGCTTGACTCTTGTTAATGCATGCTCAGTCTGGCTTCTCAAAGTGCTATAGGTGATGGTGCTTCACCCAAAGCTTCTGTAGCTGAGGAGAGGATTGCTGTTACCCATCAGGTCCTCCAGGCCCTGCAAAAACAACTATTCCATTTTTCTCCCTTTCCTTCCACCCTGTTCTTCAGAGATTTAAGAATATTTGACCCTCTAGAATCGTATTCATGCAGCAAAAAACGAAAGCCTCCTGAACTTTTTTTGCTTTTAATTCTCAGATTTCCTTCTCCTCCTTGCTGGTTTGCCTTGGAGCCGGGGACTGGCTTTGTCCTCACTTTGCTGTTCCCGTGTAAGAGGGAATGCGCAGAGCCGAAGCAGCGCTGACACCACGTTTAGTTGTAGGCTAAAAAGCTTTAAAGGAAGGAGCTCTGCTCCTTCTCAAGGCGTGAGTGCCGATGGAGGATGCTTGTTCAGCTTCCCTTAGGTTTTGAGGTCGGTACTGAACTGCATCCCTCTGGCGATGCGCCGTTAATTCCCGGACTGCTGAATTGGAAACAGGGCCTGGGGAAAGGGTCTTTCTGTCCTCCTGAAAGTCACCGCCTGAGCCTGGGATAGAAATGCAAATCCCGCCTGGGTCTGGGTACTGTTGCAATGATTAATTCATAAGATGTTAAACTTAATTCCTTTGTTTCTGCCCATACAGCAGCTATGTTCTGCTCTTGGCTGCTTAAGACATCAGAGAGAGGTGCAGATGAGGAGGAACCTTCTTCCCTCAGTGAGACTGCGTGAGGGCTGTGGGTGCTTAACCTCTGTGCTTCTGGAAAACCCTTCCTTTTGCTCCTCCGGAGGGCGTCAGGCTCTAACATACCATTTGTCAGGAGCATTGCGTGCCTCCAGGAAAGAGAAGTCATGCCTGGGGAGGTGGCGAGAGGTTAGCCAGAGGGCAGGAGCATGGCTTGGGGGGCTGGGATGCCTGCCTTGCAGCACCCCCCCCATGAAGACCCATGTTTTGGGGCTTTCCTGACACCCTCGAGGCAGGTTGTTTCTATTTTGGGCGAACATTAGCTGGCATTGCAAAACCTTTGCCCTTCTCCTTGGAGGCTTGGACCAGATGAGTGCTCTTCAGGCTATTTTCGGCTTCATACCATAATTGTATGTGATCCTAAATTCGCCGCAGGTCTGAGCGCTGGTGGCACGCTGGGGCTGAGGGGGTGTGTGTGGGGTGGGCTCGCGTATACCCACTGGGTAGCAATGTCACAAGAACTGTTGCTGTCCTTCCTGGGTGCTTCATTTATACCGCATGGGGATGGCTGGGATGATGTACACGGGAGTACTGTGTCCAGCTTTGGAGCCCTCAGCACAAGAAGGATGTGGACCTGGTGGAGCGCATCCAGAGGAGGCCACCAAGATGATGCAAGGGCTGGAGCACCTCTGCTGGGAGGACAGGCTAGGAGAGATGGGGGGGGGGTCAGCCTGGAGAAGAGAAGGCGAAAAAGGGGAGACCTTAGAGCCCCTTCCAATCCCTAAAGGGGGTCCAGGAGAACTGGGGACTCTTGATCAGGGAGGAGAGCGATGGGATGAGGGGGAACGATTTTAAACTGAAAGAGGGAGATTTAGATTACATATGAGGAAGAAATTCTTTCCTGTGAGGGTGGTGAGGCACTGGCACAGGTTGCCCCGAGAAGCTGTGGCTGCCCCATCCCCGGAGGTGTTCAAGGCCAGGTTGGACGGGGCTTGGAGCGCCCTGATCTGGGGGGAGGTGTCCCTGCCCAGGGCAGGGGGGTTGGAACTAGAGGATCTTTAAGGTCCCTTCCAACCTAAACCATTCTATGATTCTATGCCTACCTCTTCAAGCCAGGGACAGCTTCTGGAATAAACCCGGGTGTTTAAAGATGACCGTAACTCCATACAGTAGCTAAGAGAGTTGGCATACACCGCTGGGTTTTTCCAGCGGAGACAGGATTCAAAAGACACTTCTGCTTCAGCAGTGCTGTTGTGGAACTCAAATCTGGAGTGGGCATTGCTCAGCCAGAAAAGAAATTTGCTTCCTGCACCCGATACTGCAATTGGGAGCAATTCAGGATGTTTTCCTTCGAGCCGGCAGTGACCATCTGTGCAGTTTTGGGGACTCAAGCCAGCAGTTTGGTAAAATGGAGATCCAGTTCAGCGCTGGAGTGGTTGTCCAGTACAACCACCATCCATCCTGACCCAGGGGTTGCTTCTATGCATTTAATATCTTCCAGTAGATGTATTTTCTATTTTCTAGTTGTGCAGCCTCCCTGAGGAGCAAACTGATGCTCCTGAGAAGGTGCAGCGCACAGTTTAGCGTTCTGCTTTGAGAGGATTTCATCTTCTTGCCAAAAAATATAAGTGGCTGAGTGTCAGCTGCACACCAAGCTACTCCCTCCCCCTCTCTCAGATGGGTCCCCACAGCAGAAAAGATCTAAAGTGCAGGATAATATTTCTTTTGACCCCAAATAGAGCTCGATATCCTGGGAAACAAAGTCCTACAAACCATTCAATATTTCCATTCTGCTTCCCTCTCCCTCTGGCCATTGTCCCACCTCGTTTATCTCTCATCCTGAGGCAATGTGAGATTCTCCAGCCAGTCTAGGGGCCCACCAAGATCAAGAGCTGCTGCAAGTGCTCACTGCTCAGTGTTTTTCTAGTTGAAAGTACCAACCTTAAAAAAAAAAAAAGAAAAAAGGGAAGTGCTGTTTTCGATGATGTTTTGTGTGGAAAATGTATAGATTCCCTATAAAGGACATTTTTTTGAGTGAAGTCAGAAAGTTCCCGTATAGAAGTAGAACAGGACGTTCAGTTTTATTTTTCCAGAGCTGCTATTTATCTTGAAATGAGTTTCACCTCAGAGGATTTCAGACGGTGAGAAATTCCACTCCTTTCCTGATCATTCCAATCCTTTCCTGGCATTTGAATGCGTTACCCAGGGCAGTGGTGGAGTCCCCATCCCTGGAGGTATTTAAGGGTCATGTAGATATAGTGCTCAGGGACATGGTTTAGTGGTGTGCTCGTCAGTGTTAGGTTAATGATGGGACTAGATGATCTTACAGGTCTTTTCCAATCTCGGAGATTCTGTGATTCTGTGATTTCTCCAGCACAGGAACGCTAATTTTTCTAGCTGCTGCCTCTTCCCAGGCTGCTTGGGCAGACCTCATCTGAGCACCAGGAAAAGCAGAAACCTCTTACAGATGTCAATGCTTGAAGGTCTTCTTATTTTTTGCATTATTCCTGTCACTTTGGTCTTTAAATACAGAGTGAGTCCCCCACCACAGTACAGATACAGGCTGGAAAGATCTTTCCAGCCCCAGAGTTGTAAAGTTTTATGGTATGACAAGATATGGACAGATGGAAGAAGAAAGGAAAATGGGCTTGAAGTCATGGTTGGAGGAAGATAGACCTGGATGGCTTGAAGGCATCTCTGTATATGTCCTCAGCTCTTCTGAAGGTTAATGTAAAACTGAATGGAAAATGGCTGCAGGATGGGTTATTTCTTAGCACAGATGTGACCTCAGGTTTCTCAGCCACACTTTCCCAGAGGAGCAAATGAGACCCTTCACGTGAGTTAGCTCCCAGCCTCGCACTGGGTGTGGATGTCCTTGGATCCATGGCTTTGATTGACACCATCTGCCACAGTCCTGAGGAGCAAAGCAGCTGAGGTTGCGAATCCCTGTCAGTTTGGGAGTGAGGTTTGGGGCAGGAAGGGATTTGGGGCTGGGAGGGAACAGCACAGTTTCACCCAGATTGCATCTGATGCCTGTTCTTGCGTTATCTGCCAACCCCATCCCTGGGAATAGGTCAGGGATTAGCCCAGAGCAAGAGCAAAATTGCCAGCCAGCAATTTTGATGTAGTGACCCTCTTTTAGAGGGCAAACGAATCCAATATATGGCTACAACAAGACTTGCCAGCCAGCCAGGGCCCAGGCTCTGCTCAGGTTTGTCATGCAGTCCCTTGTATGGGTCTTTCAGTGTCTGGCGTACGGAACCAAGAAGCAGAAGAAAGGGGATATGGCACAGCGGTGTGGATTAGGATGTGTCACTCCTTGGGGCCCCACACCAGCAGGCTTGGCCATCTCCAGCCTACCCTTTCCAGCAAAGTTGTGGGAGTTGGCCATCCAGCCACTCTTGGGCAGAAGCAGGATAGCAGGAGGGGTAATGGCTTCAAACTGAAAGAGGGGAAATTTAGATTAGTTATTAGGAACAAATTATTTACTGTGAGGGTGGTGAGACACTGGAACTGGTTGTCCAGGGAAGCTGAGGATGGTTTTCATCCCTGGAGGTGTTCAAGGCCAGGTTGGATGGGGCTTTGAGCAACCTGGGCTGGTGGGAGTTGTTCCTGCCCATGGCAGGGGGGTTGGAACTCGATCATATTTAATGTCCCTTCCAACCCAAGCCATTCTACGATTTTATGATTCTATGAGGTGGCTCTTAAATATCTTCCCCTAACCAAAATGGTGTCCCCTGGCCCTCTTAAGTTCAACAGATGTGACCTCCACCTTGCTGCTGGTTGCTCAGCATGTCCCTGCTTTTGTTCCCTGTCCTGTGGGCCTCCACATCCTGGGGGAAAGTGCTGGGACCATGCTCCTGGCAGGATAAACTCATCTGTAGGAATTTCCCTCCTGCAGTGAGGTCACAGCGTGTTGCTGGATGGGTGGGATGACCTTTAGACCAATCCTCAATAGAGGAGGTTCTTGGCAGGGGATGTCAGAGTGCAGCTCCAAGGACACCAGCGAGCCGATCATTTTTTGGCAAGAAAGGAGCATTGCTGCAAGGATGATCTCTTCTTCCCCGTCTGGTGCAATTGGTCCTTAATCTCTCCAGCCTTTCCCTAATGCCAGGGTAAAGACCCGTCATCAGCAGAACCATTGCGAAAGCAACGTGTCAGAGGAGACAAAGCAAAGTCCAGAGTTCGTTCACTGACCGTCCACTTCCCCTTCAACCCACGCTGCCGGTTCTTTGCATCTGAAGCCCAAGATTCATGAGATTTGGTGTATTTTTTAAAGCCCTACCTCCTGGAGTCTCGTGATTCTGAGAGGCTCTCCTATGAGGTTGAGAAACAATCCCTACCTTTCTAATCCTTACAATTTTAAGGAAAAAATAATCTTCTGAAAAGGAATGGGAGCAGTATGACCTCAAAAATCTGTAATGAATTTTTAAAAAAGTGCAGGGTTTTAATATTTTATTACTATTTTATTTGTAATAATTGTTTATATTTTTATTATCTTGCTTAATTTAGTGGACTCACAGTTTTTCACTATATGCCCCCAGCAATATTCATACATTCCTTCGGTAAACACAGGAATTCCACTGTTGTTGCTCAGATATGGCTTGCCAACATTTCCTAAATGGTGATAAACTGCTAAAATGATATTTTTGGTAGAGTGTCTTATATGGAGCTCATCACAGAGTGTCTGAGTGTGTTTAATTACACAGAAACACCACCCCGAGGATGCCATTTCACGGAATAAGTGGTTTATTGAGCTCCCGCACTAGGGAAACTCAGTTTGGTATGGATTTATGTCTTGCAGCTGATTGATGTGAGTGTCTAATAATGACATAAAAAAATATTCCTTTTGCAAATAGACTCCCCTTCCCTTTGCCTAAGTCCAGCCCCCTCATGGCCGGACACACGTGTCCCTCCATGCTCTTCCCTATTGTCCTTGCCTTTGGGCAAAGGGAAAGGTCAATAAATGAGCAATTTCTTCATATTACTCCTTTTTTGTGTCATCTCTCCTCCTTCCACATCTGCTTGGGTTTTTCCATGGTTATGTGTTAAGCAGGTTTGAGGTTGCGCCAGCGTCCATTAGGTGTCACAGCTGGCCCTGTTGAAGCCAAACGTGCTTTGGAAACTGGGAATAACCCCAATTCCTCCTGCAATCTCTTCCCCACTTGATGGTGGTATGAAACCTTACATATATAACAAAAACAAAAAATAATCTCCGGTAGGGTGATAGCCATCTTTACCAGTACTGAGAAGGAGTCAATGCAGTGCAGATTCTGCTTGTCCAAGCCCAGGAGAGCTGATCTTCTCATTTCCCCACCAGACCATGCAGCAGCCTCCCTGGAAGAGCTGCTACTGCTTGAGTGTGCTGATGGGGACCAGAGAGGTTAGTACCCACCATGTGGGTAGAAAGTGGACTCTGGCAAAATCTGAGCTCTTGCCAGGAGCAACAGGACTCATGAGGGACTCACAGAATCACAGAATCACAGAATGGTTAGGGTTGGAAGGGACCTCTGGAGATCATCCTGTCCAACCCCCCTGCCAGAGCAGGGGCACCTACAGCACGTTGCACAGGACAGTGTCCAGGCGGGTTTTGAATGTCTCCAGAGTGGGAGACTCCACCACCTCTCTGGGCAGCCTGTTCCAGTGCTCCACTACCCTCAAAGAAAAGAAGTTCCTTCTCATGTTAAGATGGAACTTCCTATGTTCAAGTTTATGCCCATTACCCCTCGTCCTATCACTGGGCGCCACTGAAAAAAGACTCAGCATGACCCCATCACTCCACTGCATTGTGTGCCCAAACTTCGCTGTGGACATCAGCTCTGCACGCCCAATGGCTAAGGTTCAGCCCTTGCTTTGCACTGTGGCACCACCTCTTTCAGCACTTGGCCGTGAATAGTGCCTCCTGTGTTAATGGCAGAGGACTTGCAAAGCCTCGTGATAGCACCAAGCAGAAGACAAGGGTCTACCCAGAGGTTTGCTCAGCTGCTTTCTCTGCTGGCTGGCTACTGAGCTGCCAAGAAAACAGCAACACCTTTATTTCTTCATCCGGCTGACCCTCAGCTTTGTGGTCTTCTTGCTGGGTGGAAAAACTGCCCCAACCGTTGCACAAGAGCAGCAGGGTCTCACTCAAGATGTACCGTAGATGACAGAGCAGATGTTTGAGCTGCCGATGACCCGTGGCTGCCCGGGGGTATTTGCTCTGTTGGCAGCGTGTCCCAGGATCAGCGCCAGGAGCAGATTTTCCACCTCCAGCCTCCCCACCTGGCAACAGGGGCCGGGACGTTTGCCCAAGATAAGGCTGAGCTTTTGGGAGAGGGGGGGATGACGTTTCCCACCCATTCCCAGGCACGTATGCCTGCCAGTGACCCCTGTGGGTCCTCAGCTGGCAGGAGAGTGGGGCCAGCAAGATCCACATTGCATGGGAATGGTTGTACCTTGGTCCCTAGGGCCACACTGTGGCCTGATCCCGACAGTGTGTCTGTGCAATGGGCCAGGGCAATTTGGAGGGGTTTTGACTCTCCAGAGATTGCAACAGAGCTACAGCCACCGTGGTGAAAGGGGGTTGTGATGGGGAAGGGCAGTTGCACTGTGGTGCAAAGGAGGAAAAATGACTCACCAGGCTGGGAACCCAAGGAGGAGGAGGAGGGAGCAACCCACCACCATTGGATCACCCCTGGCTGGCCCTTTTGGGGCTCGGACATGACCCTGGAGTGCATCCATCTGCCATCTCCTTTGGAAATGCAGGAATCAGTCTCCTCCTTGCTTGTCACTGAAGGGTCTTCTTCCATCTCTCCCTGTCTTTCTCTGTAAACCATTCAATACTCGGTGGACCACTTAAAGAGGCCAAGTGGAGAAGGTTTGAAGGTCCCACGTAGCCTGGACACTGGGGAGTCCTGGAGTTGGCCACAACTGAATGGGTGTGCAATGGGGAGCCCAGAGGAGAAGGCAAAGAGGTGGGAGGAGGACATGAAATCTGGCTGTCAGCCCTGGCATTTTGGTTTTCCCTAGAAATGCTGTCCAGACAGAACACGAAGGTTTGAGACATTCCCAGCAGGTTTCTAGGACTTGGGGTGACCAGTGGGAGAGGGTGATTAGAGCTCTCTGACATATGTCTTTCCCAAAAAGCCCAGCTCCACCGCACGTACCTATTGGGGCACTGATGGTGCCCTCCACCCACTCTCCTTTGCCGTAAGCGGACAGCGAAGTCAACACAGTTGGATTCAGCTTTAGCTGGGAAGATTTTTTCAAAATTTCTTCCCACTCCCAGAACTTTTCATCCTCAAAAAAGGAAAAAAAAAAAAAGTTTATGATGTTTGTGGGAAAATAACGGAAGATTGGCGAGGAGGATTGTAAACACGCTCAAGTGACTCGCACCTGGGGTGGTGGACAACGCATATATCACATGAATTGTTGTTCAGCCTTGTGGGCTTGCAAGTAGAATATCCACACTTAGATAACGTAGGCATGGGATGGACTCAGGGACACCTTATCTAGCATACATGAGATCACTGCCTTGTTGGTGAAGAAGATCAAAAAGCACAGTGGAAAACCACACCTGCTTGAACCCTTGAAGAGTGGGTGAGAACAGCAAGTTAGAGCTCACATGCTCCTGCTAACAAGGACTTCTTCCCGCACTGCGGTGCTTGTGTCCCTCTGCCTGGGCATTGCTGCGGAGACTCCCTGATTCGCTAGGTATTGAGAATAAACTTGTTCTTTGTCTGTCATCCATGGTCTTGTGGTCGTTCCTACGTCCTGCCCGAGTTGGCTCACACAATATTGATGTTGTCTTGTTTCTTTTTTCTCTTCAATTTTCTGGTTTTATGTATTTACTTTAAACATTGTAATTTAAATTAAAAAAAAAAAAGTTCTTTTTTTATTTATCAAAAAGTAGGGGTATAATAAGTAAAAAATTTCAGGGATTATTTCCTTTCTTAAAAGCACTCTCTCCCCAATCCAGGACCAGGCACCGTTTTTGAAAGAAAGGCCCAATTTAAACCTTTTGAATGCAGTGATAAAAACATAGCAAGAGGAGTGCCGCTCACACCGGTGGCAATGCTCTGCCGGCAGCTTCACTTGAGGAACTCCAAGCCCGGACGCTCCTCCAACACCTTGCAGTGATTGCCAAGAAGCTCATTGCTCTGGCTGACGTTTCTTCACGACGGCTTTTGGTTCCAGGGATGGTGATGAGATATTTGCCGAGCTGGAGGCATGAGCCGCTTACGTGCTGGTTTCCAAACCCCTTCCCATCACCACAAGAAGAGGCGGTTCCATCTCTTCCGAGACACGTGGAGTCTGCCGCAGCTTTATTTGTCATCTGGCCAGGGCAGGGTCTCCATCCCTGCTGAGATGCCTCTTGAAGCGGAAAGTTTAATTTAAGGCTTGACTTCTCCGCTCCCCGGAAGCCATTAATTAATTAGAGCTGTCTTTGGCCGGAAGGCAGAAGTGAAGGTGTGAGCGCTGCTGCTCCTCTGGGTATGGGAGACACTTGGGTGTGCAGCAATTGCCTGAATTTGGGGGGTAAGAGGGGCAAGCAACACTGCTGGAGCAGGAGAAGTCTTTGGAAAGGGCTTTTCCATGGCCAAGGTTGGTGTCAGAGGATCACCTGGCCCAGGTTTCTTCTGTGACCCCAGAGAAGTTGCTCAAGGAGCAATTTTTGAGGAGTGGGGAGGTAGGGGATTCTCCATCCTCAGACAAGTGAGCTCAGGCCAAAAGAGGTGTTTTGCATTGCCACATCTTCTCCACCCTGGGATTTGAAGGCCTTTTGCATGAGGTATTGCAGGGGTTGATGATGCAAAACTTCTGAAATGCTGGA
This sequence comes from Charadrius vociferus, assembly GCF_000708025.1. Lineage (NCBI taxonomy): Eukaryota > Metazoa > Chordata > Aves > Charadriiformes > Charadriidae > Charadrius > Charadrius vociferus. Next base: position 397,791 of record NW_009649047.1, on the reverse strand, counting down.
TTTTGTTTGGGTTTTTGTTTGTTTTGATTTTTTTAAGGGAAACGGGTGGTTGCGCGCAACTGAGATACAGATGTTTATGTGAAATTGTCTCTCCTCTTCCCAGCAACTTGTTTAAGCACACTTTATCATAGTTTTCCCTGCCCATTTTCACTGTCCAGCTGTGCATTGGCATTTAGATTGGGGGTTGGACTAGATGATCTCCAGAGGTCCCTTCCAACCCTGACCATTCTGTGATTCTGTGATTTCAGGGTGAACCCGATGTTCCTCTATAACCTGAGCGGCGCAGTTACTCTGCAACATGATGCATTTTGCTTTAAGCTTTCTTTTTCTCCTGCATCCCTTCCGTGTGTTGGCAAGGTTAAACTGGGATGTCTGACAAGGTCCAAGTGCGGAGTGATAATTCAGGGGGCCTCTTCTCCACCCTGGGATTTGAAGGCCTTTTGCATGAGGTATTGCAGGGGTTGATGATGCAAAACTTCTGAAATGCTGGATTTTGTTTGGGTTTTTGTTTGTTTTGATTTTTTTAAGGGAAACGGGTGGTTGCGCGCAACTGAGATACAGATGTTTATGTGAAATTGTCTCTCCTCTTCCCAGCAACTTGTTTAAGCACACTTTATCATAGTTTTCCCTGCCCATTTTCCCTGTCCAGCTGTGCATTGGCATTTGGATTGACGGTTGGACTAGATGATCTCCAGAGGTCCCTTCCAACCCTGACCATTCTGTGATTCTGTGATTCTGTGATTTCAGGGTGAACCCGATGTTCCTCTATAACCTGAGCGGCGCAGTTACTCTGCAACATGATGCATTTTGCTTTAAGCTTTCTTTTTCTCCTGCATCCCTTCCGTGTGTTGGCAAGGTTAAACTGGGATGTCTGACAAGGTCCAAGTGCGGAGTGATAATTCAGGGGGCCCCAGTCACGCTGGGGTTCTTGCAACCCCCAGAGTGACTCCAGGCACTGTTAGGGCATACCAAGTGCCATATTGCTGCCACTGAGCCTATGCCAGCAGCCAGGAGATGTCAGCAGCATGGTCCCTGTCCATGGGGAGAGATTTCCTGCCCTAAGCTATGCATGATGCCTCAGAAACCCTCTGAGGACCCTGTAAACAGGAGGCCAGGGTAGGAAACGTATGGAGAAAGGAGAAAGTGGTCCCTGAAATAAATCCCAAGGGTATTAAAAATGGGAACTGGGGGTGTGTGAACCAATTCTCTCCTGAGACGGCCAAATTCATGCAGGGAACGCAGCCGGATGACCTGCAAGGGGGTTTGCACGAGGCTGGCATTGCTCTTTCAGTTATTTTCTAGAGGACTTAAAATCTGGCCATGCTCCCTTGGTCCTCCCAAGCTCCTGTACCAGAGGCATTTTTCAGTCCGCTTCCTAAGAAAATGACAAATTATATGCCCAACCATTTGTCTGCTCATCTGTGCACTCCCCCAGTAATAGTTGCATCCCATGATTGATTTCAGCCAGGCTGCATCAAGGACTAGAAAGATAAAAAATGCCAAGTCTGTAGAAACTTTAGGGCAGGGGCAGCTGGAAGGAGAGAAAGAGAGGTGCCCCAGGGTGACCTGAACCCCATATTAGACATCAGAGAAGCCCTTCCCAGGCACAGGCTTCTCTCCTTGGGGCTCAGGGTAGCTCTCACCCCAAAATGTGGGCTTGTCTTGCCATCTACTGGTGGGAGTGTGGCAGAGGAACCTGAGCAGGGGTGGAGACAGCCAGGAGAAGGAGGTTGAGGGGTGTGAGCCCCACGCCAGGTCCCTGTGCTGCTGCTGTCACCCGGGGGTGGGGACCAGCCCGATGACGAGGAAACCAACACAGCCTTGCAAGTGGGATTATTCTTGCTTTTCAGAAGGCTTTTCTTGCTCCTGTGGTCTACTGATACCTGCCTAAACATCTTCATCCTGTGATAGCATCATCCCTCTCCTAAACCTCCCTCAGGTGTACCTCCCCGCTTCTTCCCCCAGGTTTGGCTCAGGGATGCTTCCCTTCTCCAGCTTGTCCCCACTGCTGTTCTCCTGGTTTCACCTTCTACAACACGGAGGTCCCAAAGATGAGCTGCAGGTGGCCTGGCTCACGGGGGCCATGATGTGGATTTTGATGGGGTCAGGGGGCTGCAAAACCCACCCTGGGGGAGACCTCTGGCCAGCGGGGCTTAGAGAAGCCAAAAGAGCTCTCCCATGTGCAAACTCAGATGGACTGGAATGAGATGGACATGGGGGAAGCTCACCATAGGTCTGGGGGAAACGTGTATCCTATACGTGCTGCCAGTGGCCATGCTTGGCATGGGGCTGGGGGTGCTCTGGTTTGTTTCAGTACAATTAATATGGTTTTCTGGAGAAAGCTTTGCTGAAGCATATTGCCCTCAATTATTCCATCAAAGGTTTCCGTGGGCGAACCATCACCAAAACTGGATTTTGAGGGACACCCGAGCCACTCGGTGGTTTGGTTCGTGCCTGTGGCAAACACCTGGTGGGCCATGAGCAGTCCCAGTGCCTTCCCCACCAGCTTTTGAGAGGACGTTTGGTCCAGGAAAAGGTGTCAGGAGAGGGAGCCAGAGCCTCAGCTGAGCGCTGCCAGAGCTGCTGGGAGGGGCTGCTCACCGCTATAGCGGCATCCCAGACTGCACAACCACCACCCCTTTTGGAGCTGGTCCCAGCCACATTTGAGGATGCTCAGAGCAAGTCCAGGTCCTTCAGGACCCTAATTTTTAAAGACACATCCTGGTGCAGTCAGCACAAGGGACCTGAGTCCTGTGGGACAGTGGTTTTAAGCCCTGTGGGAGTTTTGCCATGAATTTTAATTGCATTAAGTGCTGTGATTGCTATGTGCTTTGGGTGGGATTTCTCCTTGCCACGTCTTCTGTGGTGTTGGGAACCTGAATTCAGCTGCCTCTAAATACTTTCTGTGTATCTGAACACATTGCTGTACACCTGTGTGTGTCAGCGCATGGTGGTGTGTCCATGTGGCCAGCATGTGCGTGCACTGGTAACACGCCTGTGGCAGTGGGGCTGGACGTAGGCACGCACTAACCTGGGCATTTTGGGAGCTCATCCAGGTGTGCACGTGTAGTGTCTGCATGAGACAGCCAGGAGATACCTGGGCTGTTTTCAGGGTGTTCTGACATCAAAATTGCTTGGATTCATCTACCTAATTAGCAAATGCGATTACTCTTGTTTTGCTGAAGTGGAGATGGGGTGGGCACATGTCCTTCCAGAAGCTCAGCTGGTGGGAAATACATCCAAGGATGAGTTGAATTCCCAATTTATCAAGAGATGCCCCCTGTGCTGTTGTGTTAATTTCAGCTTCAGGCTTTTACCTTCCAGTTTTCCTTTTCCCTACTCTCTCTGGATCTAAGAGATGCTCAGAAAGGTGTGACAGCCTCACCCTAACATCTCAAGGATGGCAAGAAGGGAACATTCCTACAGTGCCAGAAAATGCAGTGCTGTACGGATACCCTAACCCCAACCTCACAAATAAAATCCTGTTCCAGCAAGCTCAAAACCTTACTCAGGGTAGAGGAAAGCACAGAGCTGAGTGTGGGAAGAGGTGGTAAGTGAGACCTGTGTCTTTCTTGGGATGGAGAACCTAGTGGCAAGCTGGAGCCTGGTGGCTTAAGCCTTGAGAGAAGCAGGATCCTGTCATCTTCATTTGTTGGTCAAGCAGGAGAAAGGATGGGGAGCCTGAATTTGGTGTCTGCCCCCTGAAATGCACAGTTGATAGCACTGTATCCCACATGCTCACCCACAGCTTGGCCACCCTGACCTGGCAAAGTGGCGTTGGGTGCTTCATCTGCTGAGCGAGCACCGTCCTGCATCTCATCTCCAGCTCAGTTTCAGAGCTCCCTGAATTATTGATGGCTCTGATGCATTAGTCTATAATTAGCTCCCCAGACCTTTTCCCCATGGGCTGGAGCTGAGAACGGGTTTTCTTTTTCTGTGGTTTTGCTCTGACTTGAGCAGATTTGGGAGGGAGGAGGGGAGCAAAGGATGGCCAAGGACCTTGGGGAACATCAAGGGAGGACCAAGATGGCTTCAAATGCATGGGGTGGTTTGATAGAGTGGCCATGCTCATTACAGTCCATCAGGGAAAGGGGCCTGGGGAGACCCTGGGCTGTCCGAGGCATCTTCAATCCAGCTTGTATGGGGTGGAGGTTGTGCCAGGAACCAGGAGAAGGTGAAGGGTCTTCTTTGTGTCACCCTTTGGGGCCTCCTCAGCCACAGTGCTGGTGAGTCTACAGGGCAGAGGGAGAAAAATACTGAGCCCTGGCTGCTAAGAGAAAGCCAGACTTCATCTCAAGTGGACAAAGGGCTGGGTTTGTACGCGGGTGGATATAGAAAATGATGGGTTAGTGGCACAGATAGGTGGCAAAGGGGCTCTCCTGCTGGTGAGGAGTGGATCAGTATCAGAGTGGGCTCCGCTTTAAGAGCTATTCATAGTCTAAAATGGTTTCAGTGATTTCCAGGAGGTCTGGGTGCATTAATGCTCATTCCCTGAAACTGTAAGTCCCAGTCAAAACAGAAGCACAAATTCTCTATGGTTTTGAGGTCAGAGGCAGTAACCCTCAAGTTTAACTCTATATATTGCTTTCTGGAAAATGGTCAGTTGGAGCTGCAGAAAGTAACGGTACCTGCAAACTGCCTTGGCTCCCCCAGCCCTGATCCAGGGGCTCCATAATTGTGTTGGAGACATTTTGTTTATAAAGAGAGGCAGAGTGGGAGGCAGGACCCACTGCTCTGCCCAGCTTTGCTCTCCCTTTTGTGCTATGGAGGAAGCCCTTCATGAAAGTGCCACCGACCCATGGCCGGTGCCATCAGCTGGGTGGGTACGAGATGCGAGTCTCTGCATGGAGGGCAAGGGGTGTGAACCAGAAGGAGGGGTGCTCTTAAATAATCCATTTCACGTGTGTGTCTCATGTTTGGGTTTATGGGAAGGGATTGCTGCAGTAGCTTGGCTAGGGACTGCTCAAGGCCAAAGGCCCTTTGCAGCCTGAGTTCTTCATTTTTCAGCTGGTGAAAATCTCACTCTGTGGTGTCAGTGGGAAGTACCAGGAGGTAAGTGAGGGCAGGATGTTTTTTGTTTGCAAGATGAACTAGGAGATTGAGTCTGAGGACACTAACCTCCCCTTCCAGCCCTGGAGCCTGTGATCACCACAGCTGAGCATGGCACAGATCTTCCTGCAAAAACCTCATGCACAGGGCAGGAACTAAGGCCAAGGTGAGCAGCAGGAAGGACTCACAGTAAGGTTTCTGCCATTGCTGCCAATGCTGTTTTGAGTCTGGGGATGATCACAGGAGCAAAGGGTTGGCAGGAGAGCTCCCTTTCCTGTGCCTTTTCTCCAAGGGAGGATCACGCCACCTAAACTCATCCTGGCAAGAATTTCTCTAGGGTACTTCAAAAAATGGGTGGGGGTAGGGGCCATGAAGATCATCAAAGAGCTGGAGCTCATCAAAGAGCTCATCAAAGAGCTCCTATGAGGAGAGGCTGAGAGAGTTGGGGTTGTTCTACCTGGAGAAGAGAAGGCTCCAGGGAGACCTTAGAGCCCTTTCCAGTACCTAAAGGGGACCTACAGGAAAGATGGGGAGGGACTCTTGATCAGTGAGTGGAGGAATAAAACGGAGGGGAACAGTTTTAAACTGGAAGAGGGGAGATTTAGATTAGATATTAGGAGGAAATTTTTCACTCTGAGGGTGGTGAGCCCCTGGCGCAGGTTGCCCCGAGAAGCTGTGGCTGCCCCATCTCTGGAGGTGTTCAAGGCCAGGTTGGATGGGGCTTGGAGCAACCTGATCTGGTGGGAGGTGTCCCTGCCCATGGCAGGGGGGTTGGAACTGGATGATCTTTAAAGTTCCTTCCAGCTGTAAACGTTCCATGATTCCATGATTAAGGAGTTTCCCTTCTTGAATGAACCCTCTGGTGAGAAACCCTGTCCCAATCTCTAATCCTGCTGCAAGGGACTTGCCATTTCAACAGGACTCGCCTACCAGGGAGATGCAGCAGATTAAATGGAGACATGGCAAGGAGCTGGTTCTTCAACAAGGGGAAGGTGAGCTGTCTTTAACCCCAGAAAATCTTGAGCAAACTCTTTCCAGGCCACAGCATGGTGACAGGGTGTCTGCCTTGGAGAAAAGCTGGTGCTGGGGTCAGCCTGGGCACCAGCATGCTGAGGACCGCTCTTGTCTGCATCAACACATCCTCCACTCCCCTTGGCTTCATGGGGACTTCAGCACCAGGACCTGGCTCGGGCTCTTAAAACAGCGGCAAACAGTCTCCAGCAGGAAACTACATCTATTTATAGTGTATTTGTGTAGTTTACAGCAGGACCCGACCCACGGCTGTCCCGGGGCAGGCTGAGCAAGGGACAGATCGCCTTTCCCCCAGCACCGCTGAGGAACCACCCTGCCCTGGTCTCATCCCCTCAGAGATCCCTCCCTCGGTGATGGGAGGTCTCTCTGTCCCTACCACGCTGTAAGTGCTTGCTTCAAGATAGACATTAAACATATATTTAAGCACATTCCCTAGAAAATTGTCCCTTTTTTTTTTTTTTTTTTTTTTTGAGAAACCAGGCATAATTAAAGAGTTGACTTAGTTTCAGCTGTGTGGGAGGGGCAGTACCGGAGCCGGTATAAAGCTGCGGGAAGGCTCAGAGCTGTACTCCTGCTCTGCGCCCACTCACCCATTTGGCTGTGGGCATAGGTTTGGCCAGGATGAGTCCCACTGACCCAAACATCCCCTGTACATGCGCATGGGGGGGTGGTGGGCTGAAAAAAAAAGGTCTTTTTGGAGGAAGGAGGATTTTCCAGAAGACACCGCCAGGACTTGGATGGAGAAAAGAAGGCTCAGGGGAGACCTTATTGATCTCTACAACTATCTGAAAGGAGGTTGAAGAGAGGTGGGAGTTGACCTGTTCTGTCAAGTCACAGGTGATAGAACAAGAGGAAATGGCTCCAAGTTGCACTAAGGGAAGTTTAGATTGGATATTAGGAAGAATTTCTTTACTGAAAGGGTCATCAGGCATTTGAATGCATTACCCAGGGCAGTGGTGGAGTCCCCATCCCTGGAGGTATTTAAGGTTCGTGTAGATATAGTGCTCAGGGACATGGTTTAGTGGTGTGCTGGTCAGTGTTAGGTTAATGATTGGACTAGATGATCTTAGAGGTCTTTTCCAATCTAGGAGATTCTGTGATTCTGTGAGATAGGGAACCCTGCTACCAGCCTCTCTATGTCGCAGGCATCATCCTGGGGTGAAAAGGCAAAGCTAAGGGATGAAGCAGGGTCACTGGGGCATACAGAGCCACGGGACTGAGCCGGGACAAAGGGGGATCATTCAGTTTATGGCAGAGAAAACCCAGGGCAGATGGTTGTACAAGGTATTGTACACAATCTAGGTGTGATACTTGATGAGACCATCAGATAGATGCCACCAGCACTGATTTACATGTAGTTTCTCCTCCCGTGGGGCAGGGAAATGATCCGAATAACGTCCCAAAGCCCTTTCCAGATCTATTCATCTGCATTTTCTAAAGGCCAAGTGAGCATGCTAACCAACAGACTGACCTTCCCTTTCACCCAGCGATGTAAAATCCCGGAGATGAGTGGATAAGAGAGCAAAGGGGGAGGTTTAAGTTCAGGGCACAGGTCATGGGAGCCTGTTATAAGTAAACAGGACTTGTTTAAAAGATGATATATGCTGCGCTAATATTGTTCCCAGTCTCCCACTCATCACTGCAAGCTAGTTACACTTGCTGAAGCCATCAAACTTTCCTTCGCGTCTCGTATACACTGTGCAAAGATGTGGATACAACCGAGTAGCTTGGGGCTGGGGCTGGCCCTTCTGTTTAGGTTTCTTTGAGCTTTTCTGCTGTAATTGGTCGTGCAATTACACACTGATGAACTGTGTCCTGGTCTCTGAGGAACTCTGGGTTCCTGCCCACATTTCCTTGAAAGGACATGGGGTTAATATGAGGTGAAGTCCCATATAAATCTCATATAAGGCTTAGTGCAACTGGGCAATGGCTGAAGTGGGTTTTGTCAGCTGCATGTGTGCTGGCAAACAGGGTCCCCACAGCATGAGGGATGGATCCGCTCACCGGACCATGGGCATCTCCACTGGGTTGTCATGCTCCCTCACACAGCTTTGGCCCACTACTTATACAATCAACCTCCAATATACAATATACCTCAAATCTGAAAGGGCGATGGTCATTTGCAGGGTGGTGGAGAGACTAGGAGCAACAACTTCTTCCCCGCTGTTTGGCTGAGAGATGGAGGTCCTTCTGCCAAGGGTCTGCATGCTGGTCAAGTCAGGACCTGATCTAGGACACATCTTCTCGTGATGGAGAATTGCAGTCCTACCTCTTTGCTTTCTTTCTCATTCAACTTGGTCAAAATTCAGGGTTTCTTGGGACCGCCTTTGCAGTGTGGCATTGTGGTGGGCAAAGTGTGTCCCTGAGTGGGTAAATCTCTGCGTCATGCCGGACTTACGTCAGACTGGGATTGATGGGACAAACCCCCTCCTGAAATCAGTCCTGTTAAAAGGTGCGCCCTCTCCTCCCCTTAGCACCACCCTATAACTCCTGAGGGGTGGCTTTCAAGCACATCCTTGAGGACTGTGGGTCCTCAAGGCCAGTTCAGAGGTCCCTTGGCTTTGGGTGGTGGGTGCTGTGAAGTGCCCCTTGGCCCTCACCCAGGGCTCAGGACAGCTGCTGGGATGTGTATAGTCTTTAGGATGTTGCATGCATCAGCTTTAGCCACATCCTACAAAAAGCTGAGTAGATGCCCAGCAAAGCAGAAGATGCCTAAATTGGGGGTAACTCCTTCTCTGAGTGGACTGGAAGCTGCTGCCAACTAATTTACCAAAGGATGAGCCCCAAGCCAGGGCTGGCCCCAAGGTTGCTCCTGCCCGGGGCACGTTGCCTCTGGGATGTTGGGGTTCAGCCCACCCTGCTGCTTTCCATCTCTTTGTGAAATGCCTGAGTGGCTCATGCTGCAAACCCCACAGGTCTTTCTTCCTCCTACTTCTCTGTCTTGCCTGCAGAATTGATCAGGAATAATTATTCTCTCACCCCAAAACTGTCTTCAGGCAAAGTGAGCTGGGGGCGCAGGTAATAAATCTGCCATTGCTCCAATCCACTGCATCAATGATATTTTGAAAATCAACTTGCCGTCTAGTAAGTGGGATGCAGCAGCTGGGCACAGGTGGCTTAATTTCCACCTAACACCCTTGCACCCCTTCATGCTTCCAAAGCCAAAGACTCCTGAAAGCCCATAGGAAACACTTCGTGCAAGGATTTTGGGGTACCAGCATCTGAAAGGGATGCCCAGGATTGCTTTGCCGGGTGCTGGTGAGTGAGCATCAGTCCTGACCCACATCAGTGACTTTGCTGCAAGCTCTGACTGGAGGAGAGGCAGTCTGCACCTACCTGAGCATTCTTATTAGTCACAGATATTTGGCCATCAGTAAAAGACATTTTGGGAGTGTAAATATAACCCCAACCTTGGTTTAGGTCCAGTGCAAACATCGACTCCTATAGACATCTGGAAATGAGGTGTATGGAGGCACAGATGGGGCTGGTTTCCTTCGTGGTGGGCTACCAGGAGGTGACCTGGGAGTCTTTAGCATTACACATGCTGACCCCACTGCTCTCGTCTCTTCTCGGGAGAAGGATGGAACCAAGCACAGTTGAGGTTAATTCAGACCTCTTGTTTGAGGGAGAAATTACCCCTCTAAAACCAACCCCCAAGCCCTGTTAATAAGAACAGACCAAACATGGCAGAAAGAGCTGGAGTCTGAATCGCATGAGTTCAGACACCAAAGACACAAACATCTTCATAGGGTTGGGGTTTACAAAACCAAGTGGGCCAGACATGCAAAACAGTTTTTTCAAACCTCATGGGTCAGGTATATCTTCTCAACATCTCTGCTACAGTGCCCAGAAGCTGACACTTAGAGAATACCATAAAGATAAGGCAAATCTAAAATGTCCTTCCCCAAGGTATCTTTTCAAATTTAAGGTATTCCTGAATTTGTCTGTGGTTTCTGTCTGCTCATTTACCAACACTGACATTCACTGTCACAAAATAATCTGGTCTCCCGCCAACTTCATCTCAACTTTTAGCAGCAACAACGTCTCACAGCAAGGAGTTCCCCAGTTCTGGAAACCAAATCTGGTTTTAAGCACTTTCCAACTTGAATTGAGCCTGGGTGGAAAACAGGGTAACAGTCAGCCTCTGAGAAATACAGACGCCTTTCTCCAGCTTCTGGGCACAGGCAGTGGCTTCTGTCCCCTGAAAAAGCTGCTGCCTTTGAAGCAAAGATGAGGACAACAGATCCTTTCATACCTTGGTGGAGAAAAGAGCAGGGCCACAATTTTCCATGTTTCTGGGCCAGACAGGTGGAAAACAGGACCGCCAGCAAAGCAAAGAAGGAAACCCAAACACCTTAGGTGCAGTGTTTCATGGTACCTCTGGCCAAATTCAAAATTCTTACCCCTTAAGGTTTTAAAATTGCTCTTCCTGAGGCCTGAAGATTGATGGGTTCATTCCTTCCTTTCCCAAGTGTAATTTCTCCTGTTCTGACCTTATTCTAACAGCTCCAAGTGTTTAACGTCTGGGATATTTTCCACATTGTTTAAACACCAGCTTCAGGGGGTGACTTGATGGTTTCCTGCTTTAGTATATGCTGCCGTTGGATGTCATACTGGATGCAGGTGATTTCTGGCCAGCTTTCTCCATAAACCAGCAGCTTTCCATGGAACAATGTCGATTTGCCCCTCCTCAGAGCCTGGCTTACACTTTCCACATGTAACACCTGCTTTGTTTTGTTTTGTTATTTTTTTTTTGAAAATTGCTCCAACATGCTGAATCTGAACAGCCTCCAAGAGATCCCCGTTCCCATCTTTGAAGAGCCCCCTGCAAGGCTTTGCCGTGACGTTTCTGGATGAGTGGTTCACATCTATTTCAGGTATTAGTGTCACCAATGTTCAAAAACTGTCTGGAAAAGTTCGTTTGAAAAAAACCCCGCCACCAGATGTAACCCCCAGGGGTGAAACTTATTCCTGGCCTGGTGACTGGTAGTAGTTAGTTTTTTAGTACAGAGCACAGCAGCAATTTAAAATCATGGAATAATTCAGTTTGGAAGGGACTTCTGGAGCTCATCTAGTCTTACATTCTGCTCAGTGCAGAACTAATTAAATGAGGTCACCTGTTGAGTTTTGAATACCTCCAAGGATGAAGATCCCACAACCTCTCTGGGATGCCACCAGGGAAATTGTTTCTACTTCTTTTCCAGAAGCTACTACCCTGTAGCAAAGCCAATACGGTTTCCTTTCACAGGGTGGCACAGCAACACCAACCTGCCTACCTGCCAGCCTGGAGTAGGGGTTGGCAGAGCTGTGCACTTGTGTCCTCTTCTTTGGGAGAGGTTTTGGGAGTGGTGCCCACACTGTGGCTGGTTCAGCTTAGCAGCTAATCCTGGGTGGGTGGGCATGATGTGAGATGATTGCCCCAGAGCTGTGAGTGTTATTTGCATCATGCTCAGCCCCCTAGCGGGTCTGCAAAGGCCTGGAGAGAACTTCAGGGACCCACCTTAAGTCACTTCTCAAGCACAAATCCAGGCTGGGCAGAGAATGGATAGAGAGCAGCCCTGAGGAGAAGGACTTGGGGGTGTTGGTTGATGAGAAGCTCACCGTGAGCCGGCAATGTGGTCTGTCAGCCCAGCGAGCCCCCGGCATCCCGGGCTGCATCCCCAGCAGCGTGGCCAGCAGGGCGAGGGGGGATTGTGCCCCTCTGCTGCGCTCTGCTCTGGGGAGACCCCCCTGCAGTGCTGCCTCCAGCGCTGGGGCCACCAAGATAAGAAGGACATGGACCTGTTGGAGCGGAGCCAGAGGAGGCCACCAAGATGCTGGGAGGGCTGGAGCCCCTCTGCTGGGAGGACAGGCTGGGAGAGTTGGGGGGTTTCAGCCTGGAGAAGAGAAGGTCCCAGGGAGACCTTAGAGCTCCTTCCAGTGCCTAAAGGGGCTACGGGAAAGGTGGAGAGGGACTTTTTACAAGGGCATGTAGTGATAGGATGAGGGGGACAGTTTTTAACTGAAAAAGGGGAGATTTAGATTAGATATCAGGAAGAAATTCTTTCCTGTGTGAGTGGTGAGCCCCTGGGCCAGGTTGCCCAGAGAAGCTGTGGCTGCTGTATCCCTGGAAGTTTTCAAGGCCAGGTTGGACGGCACTTAGAGCAACCTGGTCTGGTGGGAGGTGTCCCTGCCCAGGGCAGGGGGGTTGAACTGGGTGATCTTTAAGGTTCCTTCCAAACCAAGCCATTCTGTAATTCTTACCAACACCAAACATGAAAGCAACAACTTGTTGTAATATCTGCCTTCCCTTTTTGGTCTAGGCATGGTGTTTGTTGGCTTTAGCTGCAATCTTTGCATGGGGTGCTAAGCAGTTAGCAAAGTCATCAAAGTCCATGTAAGGTACCATGCTTTGGTGCTTGGAGTCCAAGAAGGGCTTGACCATGCTGTGTAAAGCTTTGAGGTAGGATGAGAGACTTTTTCCCTTGTCTGACATAGTTTCCTTGTTATATATAACATTTCCTTGTTCCTATAACATAACTCTGTGGAGACATGCGGGGAGAAATGATGAATGGATGCAGCCCTGTAGCCATGGTACACCTGGACTGGCAAGGGGAAATGTTGTTTGCCATGGCCTTCACAGGCCTGGCTTTGGAGGTTGTGCCTTCCTTGGTCCAAACCACATAGAGGGCTCACCTGGCACCATGATAGACTTCTGCTATCACTTCATCACTTCACAACAAGCCCATGCAACGCTACAGGCTTGGGGAGAAGCGGCTGGAAAGCTGCCCAGCAGAAAAGGACCTGGGGGTGTTGGTGGACAGCCCGCTGAACGTGAGCCAGCAGTGTTCCCAGGTGGCCAAGAAGGCCAACAGCATCCTGGCCTGTATCAGGAATAGTGTGGCCAGCAGGACTGGGGCGGTGATCGTCCCCCTGTACTTGGCACTGGTGAGGCTGCACCTTGAGTACTGTGCTCAGTTTTGGGTGTTGCAGTATAAGAAGGACATTGAGGGGCTGGAGAGGGTCCAGAGAAGGGCAACAAAGCTGGTGAAGGGTCTTGAGAATAAGTCTTATGAGGACTGGCTCAGGGAACTGGGGTTGTTTAGTCTGGAGAAAAGAAAGCTGAGGGGAGACCTTATCACTCTCTACAACTGCCTGAAAGGAGGTTGTAGAGAGGTGGGCGTTGGCCTCTGCTCACAACTTACAACCGATAGAACAAGAGGAAATGGTGTCAACCTGAGCCAGGAGAGGTTTAGGTTAGACATTAGGAAAAGCTTCTACACTGAAAGGCTTATCAAAGACTGGAACAGGCTGCCCAGGGAAGTGGTTGAATCTCCATCCTTGGATGTACTTAAAAGCTGTCTAGATATGGTGCTCAGGGACATGGTTTAGTGGTGGGCCTGGTAGAGTTAGATAACGGTTGGACTTGATGATCTTAAACGTCTTTTCCAGCCATAATGATTCTATGATCCATCTCCCAGAGATGAGCCCGAGCTGTGTCAGGCACCATAACCTGGTGTGAGTCTGCCTCCAGTCTATGGCCTGCCATGGCCATAGCTGAAGTCATAGGTGCTGAATTCCTTGAAGCTTAGCTGGCTCTGGAAATGAGTTAATAACCCTGTGCAGGAGCACTGGAAGGATAAAACAGGGCCTTGCACTCCCACCCATCCTGGTTTTGCAGTAGCCACCCAAGGTGGTCCTGCACTAGCTCTAAACCTGGCACCAGAGCAGGACCTTCCAGTCTGTAGGACACCTCAGGTTGGACTGAGTCCCCAGGGTGCTTATATTCTCCATGAAAAAAGAAATACCCCCTTAGTGTTTAGCCAGCCAGAAACCCTGGGGCTGGACAACCTGGCCCAGAGCTCTCTCCCAACAAGAGGTGTTTCCAAGGGCTATGGGAGAGGAAGGGGTGTGAGTTGCGTGTGTTGGATGGGAGCCACCAACCTCCAGCCAAAGGACACTTTCTGCTCTACCGATCTGTTCCCTTTTTTCCCTCATTAATGCTACTTCCATGCTCGACAGTTGTGATTTGAATAATTTGGACTGATTAGTGTTTACATAGCAACATTTGGAGGGAGTGAAACCACACTACCGCCACCAGCCAACTCAAGGCTCTGAAGCGCTGTTTTGTTGGGTTTTCTAAAGAAAGGAGCCTACATGACCATGCAGATCTATGCCTCTTGCTTGTCTGCAAGGTCAGTCACCTTGAAATCACAGCCATGTCTGATCCAGGGGTGCAGGTCTCAAGGATATGTGGTTCTTGAAGCTTTTTAGTAAAACTGGTTGCTGGCTGGAGGACAGGAGGTGCATTACTGCTGGAACTGAAGGGAGGGCAGGGGTGGCAGTGCCTCAGACCATTTTATATCCACTAGAGCAGAGACACAGCAGGCAGGCAGTACCTCTGCCCTCTTGCTCAGCACCTGCAGCTCCAAACAAGGCCAAGACACAGCCGGAGAGCCAAGGATGGGGAGGAGAGAGGGGGATGGAGGAGAGAAGGGAGCGGAAGCATTGCACCTGGGAGATCAAGGGGACTTAGGAAGGAGAAATGAGCGTTACGGGATTATCTGGGAGTCTTGTAGGAGCTAGGAGCTCCTACAAACCTGTAGGCACACAAACCTGTGTGCTATAAAGATTAATCCGTTACATGAAGCTGCTTTGCCTTTTTTCCCGATCAAAGACCATTTTTCAAAGGGTGCTGGGGATGCAGAAACCTTTTTAGTGAATCCTCTGCCTTTCTTCAGCTCTGCAGGCAGAGAGGCCTTATCTGATCTTATTCTGGGAATGGATGTCCTGCCCCTTTCTTCAAAGGTGCTGGTGGAAACTGTGATCCTTGAAAATGTTATGTGCAAAGCCAGGAAGGTTCCTCCTCCCCAGTCTACTTTTGCAACTGTCCATCTCTGCTTTTCACTCATCTCCTTGGGGGTCAGCAGTTTGCCTGAGCTGGCCCAGATGACCCCAGGAGTGTCCTGATACCTCCAAATTCCCTGGAGGAACACTTGCAGAGGAAGATCTGAATGACCTCAATGGAGCTTTTGAGCTCTCCCAGTTAGCAGTGGAGCTCTGAGTGAAGCAACACTGGTGAGACACAGGATTCCTAGCACAGGGGGATGGTGATGGGACTAGGATGAAACTTCAGGGATCCTTTCATGATTTGGTCCCTGTGGCATTTGCCTCTCTCTTCCAAATCCAGCCTGCAACTCCCCCCACAGGCATTCACTCAACGGGGGAATTTCCCACCACCCTCCCTCTCCTGAGAGCCCCAAACAGCCGGGAAAAGGAGGAGAGGATTTAACAGAAACTGAAGCAATCAAATACCAAAGCTTTCCTCCAAAGCTGATCTTTTATCTGGGGAAAGGAACAACTCCTGAGCCCCCTCAATGCCTGCTGGGAGTTTGAGCCGAGTACTGACATTATTCAGGAGACGCTCTGATCTCCAGCAGTGAGTTGAGGGCAAAACCCTAGGAGAACTAAAGCAACCATCCCATATTTACTTATTTATTTGACACTGTGTGCGTGGGCTTGTCTGTTTGTTTGTGTAGGGATTTCTAAATGAACACAGGCTTGGATTTCCTTGCTTTTGTTGTGTTGTTTTTTTTTTTTGCGTGTTTTTTTTTTTTTTTTCCCCTTGAAAAGGCTCAAATGCACCTCTCTAATTTAGGTAGATATGAGTGTTGGCAATGACAGCATACAGCCCAGGTGCTGTCTCAGTGTCTCTGCATGGTTGAGGAGAACGTGGCTCTGGCTGGGTGTCCATGTGCTTTCTAGTTGCAGGAAAAAGCTGACATTTCTGCCTTTTTGTTTCCTGCCAGCGCATGATACTGCCAAGGAAATGTGAATGCATCCCCTCCCGGCTGCAAGAATTAATAACCAGTTTACTGAGACAAATGATACCAGCCTCTCCGTGTTCACGGCTCAGCAAACACCGAGGCTCGGCTCTCGGGTGCTCCCAGCTCTGCTCTGCACGTGACGCAGACGGAGATGGAGAGCTGCTCCCAGGGGAAAATTATCTCCTCCCGAGATACCGATTTCTTCTGTTTTCCAAGGTCTCTATCCTTGCAGGACTCCTGGGCGCTGTGATTCATGTCTCTGCCTTTCCCCATCTGCTGCCCCTCTCCCTGGCTGGACCCTGGGCTCCCTTGGGACATGTTTGCACAGACCCTTGGGTGGGGGGCCATCAGTCCCAAGAGGGACTGTGAGGATCTGGGGTTGTTTAACCTGGAGAAAAAGGAGGCTGAGGCGAGACCTTATCACACTCTACAACTACCTGAAAGGAGGGTGTAGCGAGGGGGAGGTCAGTCTTCTCCTGCGTAACAAGCGATAGGACAAGAGGAAATGGCCTCAAGTGTCACCAGGAGAGGTTTAGAATGGATACTAGGAAAAACTTCTTCAGGGAAAAGGTTGTCAAACATTGGAACAGGCTGCCCAGGGAAGTGGTGGAATCACCATCCCTGGAGGTATTTAAAAGACGGGTAGATGTGGTGCTGAGGGACACGGTTGAGTAGTAACTTGGCAGTGTTAGGCTGATGGTTGGACTTCATGATCTTAAAGGTTTTTTCCAACCAAAACGATTCTATGATTCTATGGTCTGGGTGGTACAAGCAGGAGTAGACATAGGAAATATCCCCAGTGGTCCCTTGAGCCCATGCTGGCCAAAGAGATGCTTTTTAGTGAGAGCTTGTGAACCCTGTCCTCGGTTGCTTCCCCATCATCCTCACCCCTGGGGTGTTAGAGACACTAGGGAGGACATCCCAGCCTAGTCTTTAACATCCATTTATGGCCCTGCTGCCCATGACTATTTCTCGCTCTTTTGGCACCATCCTGATACTTTCTGATGCCCACTATGCTAGGAGCTAATTTATGTTATCTGTTTTAGACTTATTCCCTTATGATTTAATCACTTGCTCCCTAGGACTTGGTGAAAGGCGGGTCTGCAGTTACCACATCCACCACTTTCATGTCCATTTGGTACAGGTAGGGGTGCCTTGGGACAGAAAGCAAACCCAGGCGCCGGTTAGTTCACTGGTATGGAGGTAGTCAGTCTCAAGCATGCCCTCTGCTCAACAAATGCGCTGCTGGAAAAGCACTTGAAAAACATTTGTGGGAATGTGACATCTCTGAGGTTGACTGGTCTTTCAAATCTGGCAGGGATCAGGAGGTTCAAAAGTTGTTTGGCAGGAAGAGGGGGTGGACAACAAACAGACTGATACACAATCATTCATAAGAGTCCAAGGGAAAAAAACCAAAACAATCCAAAAGCAGCTTGTGCATCAATAATCAGAATTGATACCGAGAGAGGGAAGATCAGGACAAACAGCGAAATTTTAGGAGGTATAATTAATCACATCCACCAAATAAATCACAGCTCTACCTCTGAGCAAGCCAGAAAAGCAGAGAGGCAGAAAACGAGGCTGAGCCTCTCTCTCTCCCCACACCCAACATGCAAATCCGTCCTGAGCAATTTCTGGAGCAGCAGAAGGTCAGTAATTGATTTGGAGACCCGAGTTTCTGACTACATCACGATGCAGATGTGCTTCCCAGCCCGGCTGGCGGCCGCGCAGCTCCCACTGCAGCAAATGAGCTCGGAATACGAATAGAGAGGGGAAGGAGAAGGAGCACAGTCTTCCCTTGGAAGCGAGCAATGGGGAGACAAAAAAAACCTTCCACACCTAATTAACCCAGTTTTGTCTCAGGTTGCAACCCCCTCCCTGCCTCCCTTTGCTCCCCAGAGCAAAACGCCTGGTTGAGGTGGCCTTGCTGGGGTGGAGGAGGAGGAGGGGATCATCTGGGGTTGTTTTTTTACTTGAGTGGGAAGCTGCTTGCTTTGGAAATGATGTCGCAGCTTCAACAGAGCGGCTCTGGTACTCCCCACATCTCCCACCCCCCCCTTGCCATCTCTGGCACCTTTTGGGAATGACTGAGAGTGTGATGAACCTCATCTCAGGGCTGGAACCATGATGGTGCAGTGGGGAACAGCTGCTCTGGGACGTAGTGGCTGAACACTGGCCCAAGCACATGCAACAGAGATATCTCTCAGCCTGGACTTGAGCATAAGCCTTTGGGAGCCCTCAGAAACCTCCTGACTCCTGAGCTAACACATTCCTGCCCTGCGGAGCCCAGGGGGTATGCAGAATCAAGGAGGGGATGAGACAAATTCGTGGAGGGTTGGTGTATCCATAGCAATTGAACCGATTCACTCAGAAAAACCTTATGCTAGCGGCAGAAGCTTAAAAGTGGGAGCCAGGATGAAGATGCAGTCTCAAAATGAGATCCCGAGAAGGGCAGGGTGCCTTCATCCTTTCCCACTGAAATCCTGTGCCCACGTGGCCCTTGCCATGATAGGGATAGCCACTGCCATTGCTTGGACTGATGGGCCAGTAAACGCTCTTGGGGTGATGACAGGTCCTTCAGGACCTACATGGAGAATGATGGCTTTGTGTAGGGGGTCTTGCAGATCCAAACCAGCTCCACCTGAGGTTTATGGGCTTTGGTACCTGAACACCACAACCTCAGAGTATAAAGCATCTGCCCGGAGAAGTGATTACATTGGGAGCTTTTGCAGTGGTTTTAAAAAGCTCAGAGGTCCTCTAAGCTCAGGTGTGTAGGTTTTAAGACCAGCTCGCGTGCTTACTAGGTCTGGGTTTTGCAGCAGTGGGGCTGGATGAGTATCTCAAGACTCACTATAAAAAAAACAGGAAAAAAGGGGGGGAGGGAATTATGGTGCCCAGAAGAGCTCTGGAAGTGGTACATGTGTGTACCACTCCTGACACAGGTGGATGTGGGGAACCAGCTCCATCCAGAAAGGGACATACCACCAAAAGGGCAGCTGGGGCTCCTTTCCTCATAGTCCTTGAGGAACAGTGCAAAGATCAGCTCCTGCCTGCTGCAGACTTGAACTTTGCTTGTATATAGTGCTCCAAACCCCACAGCAGTCAAGAGGAGGGATCCCCTTGGATGCAGCCAGTGCCCTAACAACCGAACAGAGAAATATGTGGGAACACCACTAAACAGTAACACAGGACCGACACAGTTTTTATTTATTTCTGCTTTAATTATGTCCTCTCTTTTAATGAGATCTACACTGATATAGAAGACAGATGGGCTGGGTGAGCTGGGCCCTTTTTTCCCCCTCCTCCCCTCCCTATCTCTACAAAAAAAAGATGCTACAAGGACAGGCAAATATTTGACTGTTTGGGATGCGGAGGAAGGAGAAAGCAAAAGGCGAGACAGCAAGCTGCTCCTTACTCAAGCGGGGCTTTCTGTGGCACCATCAGCTGTCCATCAGAGGGGCTGAAGTAGGAGTTTCTGGCAGCCAGATGGAAGGAAGACTGAATGAAGAACATCTGCATTCTTTTCAAGCACAGTGCTCTTATCTCAGTCCTGCAGCTGAGGGTGTTTCAGAGAAAAAAGAGGTGTTGAAAGGGTCACTGGGGAGGGGAGAGTTGCTGGAGAACAGCGATGCAAGGAGCTGGCTTGGGAGACTGTAGGTGTAGAGGAAGAGAGGGAGATTCAGGAGAGCTGGGGAAGAACTTTTTACAAGAGCATGCAGCGATAGGACGATGGAGAATGGCTTTAAATTGGAAGAAGGTAGATTTAGATTCCATGTTAGGAAGAAATTTTTCACTGAGTGGGGTGAGACACTGGCCCCAGTTGCCCAGAGAAGCTGTGGCTGCCCCATCCCTGGAGGTGTTCAAGGCCAGGTTGGACAGGGCTTGGAGCAACCTGGGCTGGTGGGAGGTGTCCCTGCCCAGGGCAGGGGGGTTGGAACCGGATGATCTTTAAGGTCCCTTCCAACTTAAACCATTCTATGAATCTATGATTCTATGACAATGTAGATTAAAATGAGCATTGCAGCGCACCACATGCACAGTACCAGCCCTACACACTCACACACATTTTGCTCACGCAAGCATACAATGAGACACACACACATACATTTCCACACTGATGGGCACACTTACCCCCATGAATGCATACATACAGTTACACACACACGTGGACATGCGTGTAAATGTTGTGCACGTGCTTTGTGGTTTACACTTACTGCATGTAGACAGTTTTCACACATAGAATGGTTTGGGTTGGAAGGGACCTTTAAAGATCATCTACTCCACCCCCCTGCCATGAGCAGAGACATCTTCAACCAGATCAGGTTGCTCAGAGCCCCGTCCAACCTGACCTGGAATGTTTCCAGCGATGGGGCATCCACCACCTCTCTGGGCAACCTGGGCCAGGGTTTCACCACCCTCACTGTAAAATATTTCTTCCTTATATCTGGTCTAACTCTTCCCTCTTTTAGTTTAAACCATTACCCCTTGTCCCATCGCAAAAGGCCTTGCTAAAAAGTTTCACAGAATGAATGTGAATCCCAGACTGGTGAGGGTTGGAAGGTCCCTCTGGAGCTCCCCCATCCCACCCCCCACCAGAGCAGGGGCACCTCCAGCAGTGGCACAGGACGGCGTCCAGGCGGGTTTGGGATGGCTCCAGAGGGGGAGACTCCCCCACCTCTCTGGGCAGCCTGTGCCACTGCTCTGCCACCCTCACAGCAGAGAAGGCCCTCCTCAGGTTCAGATGGAAATGAACGTGTTTGTCTCCATCTTTGTTATGAGCCCCTTTAAGTACTGAAAAGGACAATAAAATCTCCCCGGAGCCTTCTCTTCTCCAGGCTGAACCCCCCCAACTCTCCCAGCCTGTCCTCCCAGCAGAGGGGCTCCAGCCCTCGCAGCACTGCAGGGGGGTCTCCCCAGAGCAGAGCGCAGCAGAGGGGCACAATCCCCCCTCGCCCTGCTGGCCACGCTGCTGGGGATGCAGCCCGGGATGCCGGGGGCTCGCTTGGCTGACAGACCACATTGCCGGCTCATGGTGAGCTTCTCATCCACCAACACCCCCAGGTCCTTCTCCTGAGGGCTGCTTTCCACCCATTCTCCTCCCAGCCTGGATTTGTCCTTGGGGTTGCCGTGACCCATGCGCAGGACCTTGCACTTGGCCTTGTTGGACCTCATGAGGTTCACACAGGCTCATTTCTCAAGCCTGTCCAGGTCCCTCTGGATGGCATCCTGTCCCTCAGGCTTGTCAACCACACCACTCAGCTTGGTGTCCAAGCTTGGTGTTCGACACAGTGATACACACATGCGCACAAGCATTGCGGTACGCACACTTTATTACGTTTAGAACATGTCACCTGTATACACACACAAAGTCTGTGTTACACACGCGAGCGTGTTCAGCACAGTCTATGGGCATGCACACTCCTGTGGTACGCAGATGTGTGCCAACACACACATGCACAGCAGCACACACGCACCCGTCCACACACAGTGGCACACGCAGACACATGCAGTGTGATTCGTGTTGTGGTGTACACACACACACTCACACCCAGCAGATACAGCACGCTCCCAGAAGCCGATCCCCAGCCAGAGATCTCTTTACATATCTGAAGCCAATTAATGGGTTTTGGCAGCTATGTTAATAAATTATAATCCCTTTATAACAGTGCACGGAGCCCTCAAAACCTCAAGGTCTTTGACGTGTGGTTGCCTTTCTGAATGCTTCATGCCAGCTCTGATCCCTCAAACTTCACTGCGAGCATCTTCCCCTGGGATGGCAGAGGCAGCTGTGCTCTCAGGGAAGCCAGCATAGCATTTGGCCTTACTGGGGTGGCTTTCCTGATGCTTTCAAAACCGGGGCTTATTAACAAGCGATCGCTCAGAGGAAGGGAGGTTTAACACAGATGTGACCCCACCCTCCCTGCTCCAGGTAGACAACGGCATCCTGGGCCCGTCAAGGTGGGAAATCATCAGATGGTTTAAGTTGGAATGGACCTTGAAGATCATCTATTTCCACCCCCCCTGCCCTGGGCAGGGACACCTCCCACCAGCCCAGGTTGCTCCAAGCCCCGTCCAACCTGGCCTTGAACACCTCCAGGGATGGGGCAGCCATGGCTTCTCATGTGCTCATGAACGTATATATATGTAGTATAAGTAGTGTTAGAAGGACATTGAGGTGCTGGAGAGGGTCCAGAGAAGTGCAACAAAGCTGGTGAAGGGTCTTGAGAATAAGTTTTACGAGGACTGGCTCAGGGAACTGGGGTTGTTTAGTCTGGAGAAAAGAAAGCTGAGGGGAGATCTTATCACTCTCTACAACTGCCTGAAAGGAGGTTGTAGAGAGGTGGGTGTGGGCCTCTTCGCATGAGTTACAACCAATAGGACAAGAGGAAATGGCATGAAGTTGCACCAGGGGAGGTTTAGGTTAGACATTAGGAAAAACTTCTACACTGAAAGGCTTATCAAAGACTGGAACAGGCTGCCCAGGGAAGTGGTTGAATCTCCATCCTTGGATGTACTTAAAAGCTGTCTAGATATAGTGCTCAGGGACATGGTTTAGTGATGGGCCTGGTAGCGTTAGATAGCAGTTGGACTTGATGATCTTAAAGGTCTTTTTGAGCCATAACAATTCTATAATATACCCTGGGAGACAGATGAAATCTGAGGACGGACATTTTCATGTAGGGAGGAGTGTTAATGTCTGCATTGCGGGGGAACAGGAGGGCTTTTGAGGTTTTTCAGGGCTCTGGAGATGTCCTGTAGCCCACGTGGACACCCAAAAATCCTGACCCCACTGTCTGCTCCTGCAAATCTCTCCTTCCCATCACCCACACTGCAAATGCAGCACGTTCCGGAGCACACGGGCAGCCCTGCAGGAGAGCACGGCCGGGTCTGAGCCACAGCCAGGAGCACAGCAGCGTGCTGTGGAGCAGTCATCCCTGGCACAGGGACATCACCTCCTTATTTCCCAAAATATCCTATACCAGCAAATTTTAGCCCTTCAGTCCGGCACAGCCACCGGACAGATGGTCACAGGAGACAGCTCAGGTATGAAGGCAGCTCCTCCATGCTCATAACCCTCCCTTTTCCCTCCGCTTCCGGGCAAGGAAGGGGCCAATTAACACAAAATCCATGGCAACCCAGCCGGCAGCCTCAGAGCCCACTCCTCGCTCCCTCCCCTCCTCAGCGCGCCTTTGTCTGCCGCTGGCACATCCCTCAAGCCTTCACTTTTTGCTCTGCTCCTGGATTTCAGAGGCAGCAGCTTTCCTCTTCTCTTCCCCCTCCCCGACAGCACCAGATGAGGACAGAAAGCGCAGTTATCCCCCTCCTGGAAAAGACTTACCTGGAAAAGACACCTTTGTTCCTTTTCCCACGCCACCAGCACTACAAAACCCACCGGCGATGTGCACAGATGCTCGCTGGGAGCAAGCAGTGTGCTGGCACGGGTGAGCAAGAGCTGATGTGCAGGCGAGCCTGCAAAAACAAGCCAGCAAAACTCCAGGAAAACCTCTCTGTGAGAAGCCAGACAAGGGGTTACATTACCAGGATTACATGGCTTGTTCTGGAGGTGGGTAAATAACCTGGACTGCCACCCCGCCCCCAGGCTGATGATTTCCACCTGCAAACAGCTGGGTGGAAAAAAAAAAAAAAAAAAATAAGGCTGTGACTGCAAAAATCTTCTCTGCAGCAACCCAGCAATTACAACTCAGGGTGTTCCCCTTAGAAAAGACCCTACAATAACACACAGGTGTGGGGTCCTTTGAGGTTAAGGGCACTCCTGCATCAGTGAAGCAGTGTGTTTTCCTCTCTGGGATCCACTGAGGGAACAGTAAGAGCTCATGTTCAGCCCATTGCTTGAGAGCAACCCTGCCAAAACAAGCCTAGTCTGCAAGTGCAGCCTGCGGAGCACAAACCGGTAGCAAGAGGGGCATTTGCCACCTTTCCAAGCAAAAACAGGCCAGAGAGAGTCCCCCAAATCCCCTCTCTGAATCCCATCCTGCTAAGCCCCCTCCAGACAAGAAATCCACGTTGCCTCTTTTAAAAGCCACACTTGAATCCAGCCATCTCCTGCACCGCTCCGACAGCTTCCCCGGGAAAACAACCTCCTCTGCAACACATGAAAACCCTCCAGGTACCTGGACATGAGCAATTGAATCTCTGAGGGCGGTGATCCCCTGGCGCAGGTTGCCCCGAGAAGCTGTGGCTGCCCCATCCCTGGAGGTGTTCAAGGCCAGGTTGGATGGGGCTTGGAGCAACCTGGGCTGGTGGGAGGTGTCCCTGCCCAGGGCAGGGGGGTTGGAACTCCATGATCCTTCAGGTCCCTTCCAACCTAAATCATTCTGTCATTCTATGATCCCAGGAGGAGTGTTGGCACTGTGCTGCTGCCAGAGACTCCTGACTTTCCCCCTGTCCCCATAGCAATCACCCCAGGAGATTGGGGGGAGCCCCTGAGGAATCCTGTGCTGGCAAGAGCCCCCCAAAACCTGGCCAAGCAGCCCGATGTCCCTCTGGCTGGTGCCAGGAAGTGATGGCAGACAACCACGGCAGCAGGAGCGCCATCCCCTCTGCATCACCTCGCCTGGAGGCTTCGTGTTCATCACCCTGACCACAGCCCTGGGGGACGGCATGGAAAAGGGGCGACTCATTGCAGCCTGGGTTGGGAGAGGGCATTTCTCCAGCGCCGCAGGAGGAGCTCAGGCGCCTGGCACGATGGTCTCCTCGTCTCAGTAAGCGAACGGTCTTGCTGAAGCCGGTAACGCCGCTTCCGCTTAAAGATAAGCATGTGCTCGCAGCCGGGGCTGGCCGGAGCCCAGCGTCGGCACAAAGAGGGCTTTGTATGAGCGGGATGCGCAAGGCGATGGGGCAGAGCTGCTCTCCGAGGAAACCGGAGGCCCGTAGACAAAACGGGTCCCCGGGGGAGAAGCTGAAAAAGGGGACCTTTCTTTCTTTGCTTTTTTGCCGGAGAGGGAGGGAGAGCTGCGCATCGTAATTAGTAAGCCGCAGGTGATCAAACCCCCGCAGCCGTCGAGAAGCGAAAGGAAAACAAAGAGGCACGAGGGGGGAGCGGGGAGGCAGGAGTAAACACTCTCCGCGGGGCACTGCTGGGAGAGAAAGGAGAGCTAAGCTGGGAGGGGTGGGAGGCTGAGTGGCGATGGCATCTCTCAGATCTGCCGGGCTTGAACTCATCAAAAGCCTAATTTCCTATGGGCTGCGATGCTGGCAGCCAGGCTTGAGGTCGAATTTGACAGCCGCTGG
>NW_009649047.1:342263-372572 GCF_000708025.1 Charadrius vociferus | reverse complement strand
GATGTCTGGCAGAGCTGAGGAAACAAGGGCTGGTGTGGTGCTTGGGGAGGGGGCGTCTGCAAATCTCACTAGCCACAAGCGTTGGCTGAAGCGTTGCAGCTGAACCTTTGGTGAATGCACAACCTTGGATCCAGGCTCTGTAGCTACGTCTATACAGCTCAGGAACTACCCTTTGTTCCCAAGAACCAAGTGGCATGATATGGATGATGTCGTCACAGAATTCACAGAATCACAGAATGGTTAGGGTTGGAAGGGACCTCTGGAGATCATCTAGTCCAACCCCCCTGCCAGAGCAGGGTCACCTACAGCACGTTGCACAGGACAGCGTCCAGGTGGGTTTTGAATGTCTCCAGAGTGGGAGACTCCACCACCTCTCTGGGCAGCCTGTTCCAGTGATCCATATGATGACATCCATACCTGTAGCTAAACATCCTTCCTTGCCCAGCAGGGCAGCTGTATCAGATTGCTGCTGGAGACCAGCCCATGCTACCATCAACCAGGTGTGGTTCGGGAAAGTGCTGCTGGTACGTGTTGGGGAGCATGAGGCTGGTTGTGGGTCTCGCCCTCGGCTCTGTTTTCTTTGCTAGATAGGCACAAGGTGTAGCTCCACTGACACCACAAGCTGGTGCTGAGGAGTTGAGGGCTTCTGTCCCTGTCCCCTCCTTTCTACCCCTCTCCTGTGTGTTGACACACACGTTTGGGCAGCCACGTGAAGAGCTGGAATGAAGAACCCTTCCAGGTTTTAACTCATGTGAATGAACCATGCAAAAAACCCTGGGCATAAAGTCAATCCTGCCAAGCCATGCTTGGGTCATTGTATGGGAGAGACGGAAAAAAGCCTGGAGAGTGGTTAGCAAGGCAGGGAGGTTGGCACATGGAAGGGATCCAGGCCAGTTCCACCGAGAGCAGGACTGGCCCTATTTCTAACCCACTTTCCTAGGAAAGAAAAGCTTTCACAATGAGGGTCTGTTGTCTGCCTTCAGCTACCAACCTTGCCTTCCTCTTGCGAACTTTTAAGCTCATTACCAGTCCTTGATCAACGCCTGTCCACGTCCATCAATGTGCTTGACCTGCTGCTCATTAATGTGGAGGAGCAGAGGGCAATTGTGGTCAGGGGTGGCAGCTTGGCCTCTTGTAGCTGTGAGATGACTGGGCTCACATCTGGAGAGATGCTTGAGAAGACAACCTGTAGATGGAGGACTCTGGACCTCACGGGGGTTGACTTCAGCTTATTTGGGGAACTGGGAGGTTGCTATGAGGTTGCGCAAGGTGTCCAAGACAGCTGGTTGATTTTTTTAAAAAAACTTATTCAGAGCTCGGGAACAAACCCTGCCTTTGCACATGAAAATCAGGAATTTCAGCACAAAGCCTGCTTGGCTAATTAAGACGCTTCTTAGCGAACTGAGCTGCTAAAAAGGAGCATACAAGAAATGGAAATAAGGAGAGAAAATGAAAGAAGAGTGTAAATGCATTGCTTGGGTAATAAGCAGATAGATAAAAGCAGAAGGGCTAAAGACCAGCTGGAGCAAAGACTGGCCGGGGATGCTAAGAGTAACAAAAAGGGGGGTTGCAAGTATGTTAACAGCATACTTCAGGGAAAACATGGGTTGATTGTTGGAAGAGGGGACAGCCTAGTGATGGGTGATTATGGAAAAGGTTGAATGCCTTTTCTACCTCCATTTTTATAGGTCAGACTTGCTCCAAGCCTCTTCACATGAAAACAGCTTTTGGGAAGGAAAAGAACAGCCAGCAGTGAGGGAAGAAAAAGGTTAGGGACTATATAGTGAAATAAAATGTATTTACACCCATGAGACTGGATAAGATTCACCCAAGCCTTCTGACAGAGCTCTCTGATGTGATTGTGAGGCTGCTGCCTTTCATGGACAAAAAAACACGGTGTCTCACCTGTGTCCACCCATCAGGTGTCTCCAAGCGTTACATACATCTTAAGAAAGGGAAAAAGGAGGATGTGGAGATCTACAGAGGTCAGCCTCACCTTGAATCCTGGAAAGATCATGGACCACATCCTTCAGTAATTAATTTATGGATATATGAAGAGCAAGAAGACAGGGACTTGAGGACCCCAAGCTACAGGACATCGTCGTACGGAGACTGGTGTACAAGCTGCTCTGCAGAAACAGATGTGGGACTTTAGGGTGAGGGAGGGCATACAAAGGAATTTGCTTTTCTTCTTTGGTGGCAATGACTTTAAATTTGGGCCGGGAAGAAGGCTTGCATTTTGGGGGTATGAAGAAACCCCTTACTACTGAAATCCTGGTAGTAAATCCTTTCCAACTCTGCCAGAACTCTGAAACAGGGAAGAAGCCACCAATGATGGGACATATTTCACTGTGCACTGTGATACATGACAAATCTTGAGGTTTACATGTGCCGAGATCCATCCCTGCCATTGCTCATCCCAAAGCAATAACTGGACAACCATGAGAAAGACAAAGAGACCCTGCAGGAACCTCGGCTAGATGTGGCTGGTTCAGCTAGGTAAGCTCAGCCAGCTGGCTCCCAGTCTTTCCATATATTTTGTATTAAACCATCACTGGTGAAGGCACAGAAGTGGAGAGAGAAACAGAGTTTCCACTCTCCTGGAGACTGCTCTGACCACTGAACCATCACATGCCCCTTCTGGCCTGGTTACTCTCCAACAAGGCTCACCTCAGGGGAGCCTTCCTCCCTATGGATAAGAAAATGGAAAAAATAATGGGTAAGAACATGGTGAAAAACCCAAAGAAGGACTTTTCCCAGGCAGTGTGGCTGCCTATGTATAGACAACCCCTTGCTTGAAGCTTCCGCCTTTGCCCAGGGCAGGGGCTCAGCCCTGCTGTGTGGCATCTTGGCTGATCCCACCCAGGATACGCAATGGGGGATCTTTCATTTCCTTTTGGTGGTTGTTTTTTTACCTGCAGGAGGATTTCCAGGAGCACCGCAACACATCATGCTTCAGAGAGGTGCTGGAGGCTGCTGCTCCTCCCCATAGGGCCCCTGGAGCATCCTCCCTCTGCCGTCCTCTCCTCCTACATGACAAGGAACCATCTAATAAATAATTCTCTTTTTTTTTTTTTGGATGGTTGCATCTTGTTACCAAGATGTCTAGGGAGCATTCTGGCATCCCTGGCACCCCTGCTCAGAGCAGACTGGCAGCTAATGAGGATAATTAAGATTTTATAGTCACCTTAATGAACAAGTTGGCCAAGTTTCCCATGAGGATCTGAGAGGACTGGTGCCCTATACCTGTGTTGGGTGAGCTTATAAGAGACCCAAGCAGGGAAGAACTGCTTCCTCAGGACTTTGCTAGTTTTTGTGCTGTGGCTATATTTGTGCGAGCAAACCAAAGGGCTGAGGAGTGTTTTCAGGTTCTGGAGTTCAACTGTTCAATAGTCATCACAGTCCCTGGCATGGTTTAGGCATGAGACAACAATCCAAGGTTTGGGAGCTTGCATGGGTCAGGGACTATTCCTAAGATGTAGTTTGGCTGTGGCTGCCCTGTTTTGTACCTAATAATATGGACTTGGCCAGACTGGTTACTTGGCCTTAGGTCAGAGAGTGGGTCCTGGCTGCTGGTGAAGTGATATGCTCTTGGTGTTCCCCTCCAAATGAGTGATCCTACCTCTGGCTGGGAGGTTTGTATGTCATGAATCAAGAGGATCTTGTCTTTACAGCCTTGGCTTAAAAGAGCACGAGGGAACTGTCCTTTTGCAAGACTTTGAGTGGTTAGTGATTGCTGCTTTATTAGAAACCCTTATTGCACACTGTTCTGACCGCGTTTCTTCATGCAGATGTTGCAACTCTATTGGTGAACCGAACAGCGCCAGGGTCCTTCTTCTGTCCCCAAGACCAACTGGTATGGTCCAGACAGGCTCATACGGTTAAACCCAAATACCCTAAAGGAGGTGGCTGTGCCCAGATCGCCTATTTGGGATGGTCCCTGACGTAGACTTACTCCTGAGTCGTACCTGCTAGCTGTTTGAGCCAGTTCTAGCTGGACTGGACCAACACCATGTCAGGAACCATGGTGACAATTGAGCAGGCAGAGTTAATCCTTGGCAAGCCACGTGCCAAAGCCACCAAAGCTGTGGCTGGAAGGGGGACAGGGCAGTCTAACAAGCTGCTGTTTTCACAGGATGAGTTTAATAGCATTAAGAACTTGATCCCTCTGATTTGGTTAGAAGCCTTATAACAGGCTTCCAGTTTTAATTCACCTGCAGGACAGGCTTTCATCTAAAAGCCCAGTCCTAGCAGCTATCAGGGTGGCAAAACACATGCTGACCATGCCAAGGTGGTCACATCTGAAAGGCCAGAAGGTCCTCGGCTGTATCTCAGACTGAGCAGCCACAGCATGGAGCATCTCACGTCTCATTTTCCAACTTATAATCAGAGGATAATTGTTCTAACTACCTTTCTGGGGTGGTAGGAAGGAGCTGACCTTTGCAGATCTCCGCAGAGCACTGTTAACAGCGTTCCTGCTTCCCGTTGAGGTGCCTCCTTAGCTACCCTGCTGCTTAGCTACCCTTGAGCTGCAAGCTAAAGTGGTTGGGGGGAAACTCCCTCTGCTTCCCTGAGCAATCCCCCTCCTAAAGAAATCCCCTCGTAGCACATGGCATTTTTGGAGCAGCTCCTTCCTACCCCCATTGTTCCTGGGGAGGAGAGACAATGATCTAAGAATGCAAAGCTCTTGAAACCCCTCCAGAAAGCTGCAATTTATGAGCAGCCTGTTCCAACTGGCAGAGGGAAGTTGTCAGTGGAACAAAAACATTGTGTAATATCCCCCGTCCTCCTCCTCCTCCTCCTCTGAGAGGCAGGCGGGGAGGTGGGCCTAAGACCCAGGGAGAGGGGGTGTCGGGGAAGGGACAGTGGTGAAGCACTGAGCATCTTCCACCAACATCTCAGGGCTGGGGCATTGCAGACCTCTCATGGTGACGGACCCAGTGTGTTTCACAGCATGTTGAGATACTGGAGGCAACGGCAAAAGGGATGGTTTGACTTCTCCAAGGCTTGGACCTCAGGGACTCTGCACCATCCTCCTTTTCCAAGGATGGGCCCAGTCCAGGTCTCAGCTGCTCTGAATAGGCTGCCCAGGGAGGTTGTGGAGTCTCCTTCTCTGGAGATTTTCAAAACTCGCCTGAATGCAGTCCTGAGTGATGTGCTCTGGGAAGTCCTGCTTTAGCAGGGGAGTTGGACTAGGTGATCTCTAGAGGTCCCTTCCAACTCTGAAAATTCTGTGATTCTGTGATTCTGTGATTCTGTGATTCTGTGAATGATGGGTGCGTGAAGCTGGTCTCTTGGTCCTTCTTCATAAAACAGATTGAAAGGATGAGAGATGAAAGCCTGAAATCAAGAGTTTGCCCCAAATGTGATCATCCCTTACCTTAAACCACACATCCAACCATTGCAGCTTGGGGCCCAGCTTCACACGAGTGTGGTCAGCCAAAGCGCAGGGGTGTCCCCTGGCTGAAGAAGGGAAGGAGGTGCTGGTGTTACTCAGCTTTCCAGATTTCCCGGGTAGCATGGACACCAGTGAGGATTTCTGGGAGTGGTTTGAACATCTTTTGGTGCCACTCCTCCTTTGGGGGACTGCACAGCTCCTCTGGACACTGGCTGAGTTATGAGCAACACCCAAGGGGAGATTTCTTCCTGATGATTTGGGATGCTTCTCTCCCTTGTGCGTGTCTCCTCAGACATGGCACTTGGTTGTAAAATGTGCAGCGAGGGAAGCGAGTCTGATTCTGGTTTTGGTGTGTAGCCTACCACCTCCTCATTGCAATCCTTTTTTTTTTTTCTTTTCTTACCACCCCTTCTTTCTTCCTTGATCTAAAATAAAACCCACTTAGCAGACAGCGTCAGTCTGTGAAAAAAAAAGAAAAACCCACAAGGTGCTGGGAATACTCCAGCTGGCTTTTTTTCCCATATGTATGTATTTATAAAAGAGGTTAGACTGTGATAGTTGAAATACTGTGTAGCAGAATCAATCTGAAAATCCAGTCTTTAACTCCTTAAACGCGTCATTCCCCAGCTTTCCTGGTGTAAGTGGGACCTATTGGGGCATTTCTGTGATAATCTCGCTATTGAATTTCAGTAAGGGTTATATGGAGGCAATTGTGGGAGACGACAAAATACAGATCACTCACTGATGACGCGATAGCCCTTCCCAGTGCCAAAAGAGTGAGAAATGAGACACTCTCCTAGGAACAATGGCCCTTTTCATCAGTGCTGCACTGGGGCTGTGACAGAGGAGCAAGGTCTTCTCCATTAGTACGTTGTGGCAGATCATGCCAGGGAGAGTGGCCAGTTGACTGTGAGTTAAAATGTGTAAAATTGCTTTGTGGTTCCTCTTAATTGACCCAAAGGAAGTCAGAAATCAAGCTGGGCCAATTAATTTTAAGCTGGCTTCTTCATGCTGAAAAATATATAGAGATTTGGGTTGACTAAAACTTCAGGGATTGAGTCTAGCTGGAAGGATGGCTGACACCCACTGAAAAAGAGAAAGTGGAGAAGTTCCATCAAGGCTATTTCAGGGAAAATATTTCAGGTGTTCATTACAAAACAATGTTTGAATGAAAATGAGGTGTTAATGGTTTCAGTTTTAAATTAGGATTTTTAGAACTGTTTTAAGTAAAAACACAATGTAACCTATTAAAATGTTAGACTGACTCCCCCCATCCAAAATATGCATATACATGGGCTTTTTGGGGCAAGAAAAAATAATCTGAAATTTTGTCATCTAGTTAACCTGGAGAAATCCATGTCCTTCCAGTCTGGTCATCTAAATCAAAAATGCAGTTAATTATTCACATGGACTAGTCTCAAACCTGCTCTTTAGTTTCAGCGAGGAACATGTCTCACTGCTGGGTGGCTGTGGACAACCCTTGAATCAATGATCTTCCTTCAAGTAGATGGAGAAGCAGCCACCTCTGCGATACTGCTGGTGCTCCAGATGAAGATACCACGGGCTTCATTTGGTGGTCCACACTTAACAGGTATTTTCAGGATGGACCTCACAAGCGTCAACCTTGGCTGCCACCAGCCTTTCTCTGGAGGCATCGTAGGTCATTTAGGAAAGGCAATGCGGCTCTAGGCCACTTGTATGAGGAGAGGAATGGGCACTTGAGGGCACAACTCAACCCATTGCAGACAGCTGAGGCCTGGAGGCTCCTTTCTGGGAATTCTGTGGTGGAAGTAGTGACCTGTACTCATGTTCCTCAAGGCACACCCAACCTTTGGATAACTGTTTTGGGTTTTTTTTTAAACAAAGTGTGTCTAGTAGGTCGAGGGAGGTCATTCTCCCCCTCTGCTCGGCACTGGTGAGGCCACAACTGGAATACTGTGTCCAGTTTTGGGCTCCCCAGTTCAAGAGGGACAGGGAACTGCTGGAGAGAGTCCAGCGAAGGGCAGCCAAGATGATTGAGGGATTGGAGCATCTCCCTTATGAAGAAAGGCTGAGAGAGCTGGGACTCTTTAGCCTGGAGCGGAGAAGGCTGAGGGGAGACCTGATTACTACTTACAAATATCTAAAGGGTGGGTTGAAGGAGGATGGAGCCAGACTCTTCTCGGTGGTTCCCAGGGACAGGACGAGGGGCGATGGGCACAAGTTGGAACAGAGGAAGTTCCGTTCCAACAGACGGAAACCCTTCTTTAGGGTTGGGGTGACAGAGCAGTGGCACAGGCTGCCCAGGGAGGGGGTGGAGTCCCCTTCTCTGGAGGTTTTCAAAACCCGCCTGGATGCAGTCCTGAGTGATGTGCTCTGGGCAGTCCTGCTTTAGCA
This sequence comes from Charadrius vociferus, assembly GCF_000708025.1. Taxonomy (NCBI): domain Eukaryota; kingdom Metazoa; phylum Chordata; class Aves; order Charadriiformes; family Charadriidae; genus Charadrius; species Charadrius vociferus. The sequence continues at coordinate 364,798 of NW_009649047.1, read as the reverse complement.
GGGGAGTTGGACTAGATGATCTCTAGAGGTCCCTTCCAACTCTGAAAATTCTGTGATTCTGTGATTCTGTGAAAGGTCAGCAAAAATCAGAAAAACTTCTATTTATTTTTATTCCTTAGCCTGATATATTTTTAAGTGTCTGGACCCACTTTTGAGTCAGTGGCTGACTAACAAAACAGCAACTAACATAAAAGAGTGATTTTATTATTTTTGGGGGCTTTCTTTCCCATACATTTTTGTCCAAATATGAAATAAGTGCTCCCACCTTAATTTCTTCCTTTGTCCTCCAGACTGCAAGGCAGAGCAATTGGTGATGGAGCCGTAGGGGTGTCCCAGTGATGTGCATGGATAGAGAAACCTGACTGGAAACCTTGAATACCTGTAAACCTTGAACACACCAGACTAGTGCTTCCCCAACTCTTCTCTAGGAGCCATTGAACACAATGAGACACCAGAGGCAGAAATCAATACAGACATAATTTTATAATTAAAAAAATTGTGCATTTCAATGAACCGCTGGCAGTTATAACCATCCCCCATTCCCCTTAATGCAGAAAATACGTCTGGAACCCAGACATCTGATATTTCTAATGCCATGTATAATAACCTCATAAGACTGTGCTTGTACTTACCTCCTGCATTCGGCTACCAGACAAGAGCCCAAAGGCAGGTCCACCCTATAGCTGACTGCAGCTGATCCTAGACAGAACCTCTTCCAAGGCATTATTTTCACTGAAAAGTTGTCATTGCTATCTTTTGACCAAAAATGCCTCTGAAAATCAACATGTGGGACATAAATTGATTTTTTTTTTTTAATTGAAAAAGTAAGCAAAGAAGAATTTTAATGAGGGTTTTTGTTTGGTTTTTTTTTTTCTTTTTCAAGATGTCCATGGGGAAATAAGGCTATTTTTCTACTAGTAAGCTAAACATGGTCGTGGCTGGTTGTCTTGTCTAGAGGCCAAATAGCAGTCTGGCCACAACGCAATTAAACCTTCACTGCCTGGGCAGCACAAGATTCAGCACCTTGGCATGACACTGATTAACTTACTGGTATAGATAGAGCTCCAGTGCCCAAAACACCTTCTTCCTTAGCAGACAAAAAATATACTCAGTGAGCTTTGAAGTGGAGGGGGAGGCATCACCGAGGGGTTACATACTATGGGAGATGGAGGACTGAATTCAGCTCCAGAGTCCCCTGCCAGTCCCCATCCCCATGTGACTACGAACCCCTTTGTGATGTTAATTTGTTCTTCCAATGGAGACCTGTGGAGGCAGATGAATTATTTAGTTTCTCTTCATTGACCTAAGCTCTCTGCGTAAACGCCAAGTCTTGAAGCCTCATCGCATGTTCTCAGGCACGGCAGAGTCTCATCAGCTTCTGGTTCACATCACGTTTGGGAACAAAAATGTGGGTCCACCGTTTGTCCTCCCGAGGGAGGCATCCTGCAGGCTCACATGCACACACACAACAACGTACGCACACACACAGCTTACAGACACAGTCAGGTACAGGCACGTCAACACAGCCACACAGCTAACAGCTCTCCTGCTCATCTCCAGGGCTTGCGCTGGTGCTGCGTGGACACAGTCACATTCACTCAGCCACAGAGCTCTCTGTTCTGGGGCGATGGGTTGAGAGATTGCACCGCTCTGACATGGTCAGGAGAGGTGTCGGCACAGGAGGGAGAGCCTAGAGGCACCCAAATTCCCTCTAGATAGACTGTCTTGGGTGCCAGGTGTCCCAAGATTGCCATGGCTAGACTGCTTGTGTTCCTTGCTGGGCTACATCATGGGTCTCTTTGCCCTACGTGCCACGTACAGGCAGGTGTGCAGCTGTGTGCACGGAAAGGCAAGAAAATACATCATCCATCTTACACACTGCCAAGCAGGGAGGGAATCCCATGTGTTTGCTGCAGGTCCAAAGCTCATCGCAACAATATTTCTCTCTTTAATTCTATAGTCACACTCTATGTTCATTAGACAAAAGTCCCTTTTCTCCTCTTGAAGTTCCCTTCTCTGATGTATGTGTGTTGCTACAGAGGATCCAGGATTTGCTGGTGCTACTGTTGGGGGAATGTCAGCCTCGGGGGGGATTTCTCTGGTACAAGATGTCTTGGGTTTAAGTTACCTCCTTAGACTTACTGCTTGTGGGGGTAACCACACGGTGTCTTGTGGCCACTGCTGACAAGACCAGGAACATGTATTGCTCTGGGTATAATTTCTAGGGCACACAGGTGACTTTTGGCTGGCTGGAGTCTCTATAAAAATGTGTCCATGATCTGTCCATAATCTATACCACAGGCAAAAGTAAGCTAGAGTACACTGGACACAATGGAGGAAGTCAACAAACACATCTTCTCACTGCTCTTTGGGGCTGTATACCATTTAACCCACAGTGCCTCACCTGTTGGGTGGCTCCTTTCCACTGGAAATCAGCTTCCCACCTGAAATAGCCCAGTGGACCCTGTGCTTAGGCCAGCAGAGGCTGAGGATCAGTGCCCAAGGAGACATCCAGGGAGGAGAGTGACTCTGAAGAAGCGACTCCAGCCTGGGAGGAGGTAAAGGGGAAGGGAAAAGGTATTTTGCTTTGCTTTGTGGCTGATCTTTGAACTCTTCCTTTGATTTTTGAGTACAACCAACCATTCTGGATCTGCTTCCTCTCAGTTACTGTGGGGGCAAGAGAAGGAGAAGGGACTTTTCAAAGGAGCAGGCTAAGTGTTGGGTTCAGATGCTCTCCGCGCTTCCTCTATGCAGGTCCTGTCTTCTTGATGAGCATCTCTGGGCCATCTCAGTGCCCAGCTCTGCTGCTCTACCCTGCCACCAAGGCCAGCTGTGGGTTCGCTGTTTGCTCCTGTTCCCTCTGCTCCTTTTTGGCCTCTTTTCACCCAGCCGTCAGGCAGAGAGAGCCCTGGCGCTGCCCAGTCCTCTCTCTCTTTCTCCCCCGTCCTTCCCTCTTCTTCCCCCTTTCAGCACAGTGAGAACCGTCGGGAGTTGATGTTCATCTTGGTGACCCCGATGAGCTTGAGCGGCGTGGAGAGGCTGAAGGAGCTCACGAGGGGGAAGTCGCAGAAGAGGTCGGAGAGCTCATCCCTCTCCTCCAGCTCGTACGTGGCGTCGTTGAGCATGCGCTGGTGCAGGTGGCAGGTCTGCTCGATCTTCAGCTTGTTGATGTCGCTGCGAAGGCGCATGAGCTGTCTCGCCAGTTGCTGGTCCTGCAGGCGCATTTCTGCCTGAAACACAAGTCAGTGGGTGGGGAAGGAAGAGACTGTTGGCAAGGGCACAGCACATTTGCTCATCGTGCTGCTCCCTGCTAGAGGCTGCACCAAATCATTGGAAATGTAACCCATCTAGAAATGCTACCCCATTGTGAAGAACTGGGAGGGAGATGGGGGTCTTCCAAGCCAGCAATGCATCCCAGTCAAATACCAACTCAGGATGGTGAATTTTTAGTGTTCAGGAAGCCCGTGCCTGCTCAGGTTTTCAGGAGCACCAGGAAACTGGAATTAAAGCCATCCATGCCAAAGCTGTTGGCTCAGGTATCCGTCAGCGCAGGCTTCATAGCCTCCATCTCAACCTTAAGCAAAGCCCAAATTAATTTTGTTCATAAGGGAGCAGCCACGGTGAGAAGCAGCAATTAGAGGTTGAAAGGACCAATTAAAAGAACCCCAGAGAACCCATCCCCAAATACTTGGCCCGGGTTTCCAGCTTGCATAAATCAGAGCTGGCTCGTGACAGCTGGGAACGTGACCCTCCACATCCCCCATGGTTTATCTCACTGGTTTGAAGTGGCTCTTGGGATGGGACCTCCATGTTCTCCCACAGGAGAGAGCAAAACTATCCCTCAGGCTAATGAGTTAAGTGTTTCAGGGTTTTTTTTCCTCCCTGGCACCTAACTTCGGAAGGTGGAATATTCAGAAGTGATGAGACTCCCACAGGAGAGAGCAAAACTATCCCGCAGGCTAATGAGTTAAGTGTTTCAGGGGTTTTTTTCCTCCCCTGGCACCTGACTTCGGAAGGTGGAATATTCAGCAGTGATGAAAGAAAAGAGCTTTTTTTTTTTTTTTTAAATTCCAACTTATAATTAAACAGAAAAATTATTGCCACAGGATATTGGGCATGGTGAAGGAAGGAGGTGAATACTTGGTGCAAGAATCAGCCTTTGTCTGGGGAACAGAAGCTGGAGGTAGTGTTAGAACAGCAGATGCTGCAAAGACAATCCTCACCTCTCCCCCCACAACCCCCCCTCACAGAAAAGCAACAAACCACAAGCCACGAAGAAAAGAGTGGTCGGAGAGAAGCTGAACAGCTCTTCGCAAACCTTGCAACTTAAATCTCTCTGTAACTACTGGAGACAAGGAGGGAACAAAACTGGCTGGAAAACAGTCCTATGTCTGCCCTGATGCAGCGTCCTGCCTCTTTCCTTGGTGTTGCCTCCATCGCTGGACTTGATCTGGCACTGGAAGGAGCTCCTTGGTACCAAGACTCCTGATTTTGTTTTGTTGGAGGGTTTTTCCCCCTCCCAATGGCTCCCTGGGTATGTGCTGTCCTCACTAACTTCTCAGTGCATTAGATGACACCCTGGGCTCACCTGCAGCTGCATCATGGAGCTGCCCTGACCCCAAATCCATCTTCTACCTTGCTCCTTTGATTTGCATTACTGTTTTGTTGGCTCCCTGTGGTTCGAACAAGCTCAGAAACAGACCCAGCCTACACCTACAGCAACATATTAAATGTGAGCAAGGTCCTGGCATCCTTTGAGCTGAGTCCGGCTCTCACAGTCCTGAGCAATTCCCCACAGGCATCTTCAGGAGATAACACAGAGGGATTCGCCCTCAGAAGGCATTTGGGATACAGCCACCTTGTCTGGATTTTAACAGCATGGATGTGGCCAGACTGTAGCAGTTTGCCTACGGGCCTCAAAATGAGCTGTTTAGTTTACAAGTACAGATGTGGTGGGGGGTAAATTTATTCCTGACCTGGTGGCTTGTACATGAAACTGCAGAAGGGAAAAGGAGGAGAGAAAATTCCCCTCGGGAGGCTCCGCAGGTGGCCCTGCTCCAGCTGTTTTCTGCGGTGGTCAGGAAGCCCTTTGCAATGCTGCGCTCATGGCCTAAGCTGAGAGCTGACATGAGTATAATGAAAGTTAATCCAAGCCAAGCAAGGCTTTTCTCACTCCTGCACCATGGAGGCACCCTGGGGGACCTTACCTGGTGCTCTCAGCCAGCAATTGGACTCTAGTTTGGTTGCTTGGAGAGGATTAAGTCACCTTTGTACAAATCTCAGAGTGAATCTTTCTCATGAAATCTCCCTTGAATTGTTGGCGGGGTTGTAGCCATTTACCTTCTTCAAAAAAACACCATTTCCTTGCAGACTTCATAGTCTGTGCCCCCAGCAGAGTAATGCCACTCGGCAGGTTTTCCTTCTCCCCCATGGGTTGCGGTGAAAAAAAAAAAAAAAAATCATTTTGTTGATATTTTTCCCTGTTTCAAAAGCAATGCTGCGATTTGACATTTTATCAGGAAGGCGATCGTGTGTGTTATTCAACTGACCCTTGGTCGCTCTTTCTTGTCAGTTTATCAAGCTACAGAAGAAATGTCAACAAATGCTTTCATTAAATGCTTTGAGGAATGTGGGATTAAAAAAACACCACCACCAAAAAGGGTTTAAAAATTAATTACGAGGCCATTGTGGAGAGGGGTGTGAGTTGGAGATCGCTGTTTTTCCCATGCAAGCCAGCTTTCCACTTTTTGACTGGTTCTTGCTTTCCCTGTCTCTTGAGGAAGCCATCTTGATATCATGCAAGCTGGAAGACAAAACTCTCCAGTGCATGTACTTCAGGTGCTGAATCTCTAGTCACCTTTCTTTCCCCCACAGGACCTGCTGACTGTGACGTTTACTGAGCCAGCCACATGGCCTGCTGGCCCACCTGTAGGGTGGGGGCAACACGGCAGGGGACAAACCCACCACCCATCTCCGTTGATCACCTAGGCTGTGAGACCATCTTAGACACAACCCTGCCTGGCTGTGCTCTGGGGCTGAACAGGGAAGCAAGGGTGACCTGCCAGATGTGCACTGTCAGCCAAGGCTTTCCCAAGGGGATAAAGCCCTCTTCTGTCCTCCAGGAAAGAAAGGTAGATGGGTGAGGAACAAGGCCCAGCAAATGTTGACTAAAGGATGACATGCATAATGAGGATATGGCATAGGGGATGAGGGTTGTCACCGTTTGTGCCCCTTGGGTGCCTGCCTTGGCTTCCCCGAGGGCTTAGGAGTGCCTTGCATGGAGACAGGAGGAAGGTCCACGGGGTGACAATTGGGCAGAGCCTGAAAGGCCTCACTGTGGGCAGGAAGGGTGGGCTGTTCAGCCGGGCACGACCTCTCTCATTCTTCCCACTCATCACAGGGCCTTGGCTCGAGATAACAACACCTTGTCATGCCTCTATGGACGCATCCAGGATCAAAACCATCCAGAATATTAGCAGAATTTGGGTCAGAACCCAGAAATCCTCATTCTCTTTCTTTTTCCCAGAGGCTCCTCACAAGTACTAGAAACATTTAATCTGTCCCACGCTGAGGACTAAACCATAGCTAGAAATGATGAATGATCTCTTTTTAAAAGGAGCACTTTTGGGTCAGCAAAGCTCCATAAAGCTTCCTGGAAAGAAATAATGGGTGCGACATCACAGGAAGCCGTGGGTTTTCGGTTTACACAGTTCACGCACAGGGTCAGTCACCACAGTGTAACTTGATGCAGCAGTTCATCTGTGCGGGACAACAGCGTGATCCCACACACTCTGTGCAATATCCTGGAGAAACCCATGGGGCACATCCAGCAGGAGCTGTTCATTTTGCTTCCTTTGAGTCTCCCATAGCGAATGCAGGAGCATCGTCAGGTATGTCTTTCTCACCTGAACCACTTTTGAACACACTCTGCCTCTTTCTGCCCACACAGCTCCAGCAGGCAAAGAGCTGCCTTTCATCTGCATGGTTGGAGCGCACTGTTGGGATGGACAGGCTGCTGGTTTGAACATCCCCAGCTGGGAGGCAGAACCAAACACAGGTCCTTCCTGGCAGAGGACCTACTGCAACTGCTAGACTGATTCCCAAAGCTGGACCACAGAGGCCCAAAGTCTTATGAACTCGGGAAGGCTTTTCTGTTTGGATTGAGCCTCAGAGTCTCCCAGTGATATTTAATATGGGGGAAGGAGAGAAAGTTTTGGATGCATCCTTGCCTGTTGTCCAGCCTAAATGACTTAGCCCAAATAGGTAGAAGTAGCTCAAGGTGTAGCCCAGACTTGTCTTCAAGTTTGCCTTAATCATATGGTTACAGGGAGGAAGACCAATAATGATCCCTTTGCCAGTGGTCCGTCTCTCTGCATTGCTATGGGGGGATGTATCAGCAGAGGGCACCTCATGGCATGGAGGCATGGAGTTCCCTGAGACCTCTTCCCAAAACAGCAGTGCCCCATGGACAGCTTCCCAGTCTGTGGTCCATGAAGTTCAGGGTGATGGTCTGTGGAGAAGCGGCTGCTCCCGCTTTATTTTTTATTTCCAAAAGATCAAATCAAATTAAATCTAAACTGGTGCTTTCCCAACTGAGTGCAACCACTTGGATTCAAGCGTGGAGAAGCACAGGCCAGTTATTAGACCTTTGCCAAACACTTCAGAGAAGTCAGTTGAGTCTGTGTTTTGGTTTGAGGCTTCATCTTCAAAGGTGCTCAGATGCCACCCTGCCATGGCTAATTTTAGATGTTCATACCTTTGTGGTGCAACCCACAGCTCCAGACGAGGTATCTAATCTCCTCCTGCAGTGCCTGGGAGTTACATACCACCAAAGTCCAGCATACCTCTGCCAGCTGACACCTACAGAGCCTGGGTCCCAAATCTCACCCTTCTTCAGTGTTGAGTTTAGTCTGTGTTGACTCCCTCAGAATTAATCTTCATATTACCTTTCCTGAGGGAGGTAGTTACCTCTGATTTTTTGGTTAAATCAAGGCGTGATAAAATGCTTCCAGGACTGAGAATGGCGTACCTGGGAGAAAACCCACTGCCAGAGGAAAAACCTGGCAGCTTAACATCTGAGTGAAGCGAACTGAGGGACATCTCAGTGGGCTTACACAGGAGAAGAGCACATCCTTTCTTGGATGTTTCTGCAGTTACATCTCTGCTACACACATAAATCCATAACCACCCCACAAAACTCCCTCTCTCTCCAAGACAGGGTGGCTGCACTCAGACTGCCCCTTGGGGATGGTCCTATTCTGTGGTAACTCCTAAACTGTGCCCCAGTTGCAGCAATTTAAGAGTACAGATGACCATGCTCTGGTGCCTATGCCCTTGTCCTTTCACTGCTTTAAATACAAATACAGAAAAAATCCTTCCTGGACCTGGTATGTAGCAAAGGACTCCCAGCACAGTCTCTGTCACCATAGCTATTTGTCATCTAGACTCCTCGTCCTCCTCTCCACCTCCCAACAACCACAGAGCGATCTGCAATGAGGCTCATGTCAACACTGTTTTGGCGTCATGTTGTTGTATAAATTCACGTAAGTACTTGTTCAGCCGAATATCAGCATCCCAAATGGAGATAATAGCAGTTAATATTCAATAATATATGTCTGACCAACAGGACATAGGTGTTTTACGATTTCCCGGGAGAAAGCATCAGACATTTGTGTCCTTTTTCAGGAGTCTTTCCTGCGTTCTGGCTCACATACCTCAGTTTTCAGTGCCAAATATTGGTGAATTTGAGATGGAAAACATATCTTCCTACTGGGACAAAGTCAGAACTGTCCTAAGATGTCCGAGTTTATAGCAGAGTTTTGTTCTTTAACCACATTTAGGAGGGAGAGGACTTTAAGGGCTGAATTTTAGACCTTTGTAAACATTTGTCATGGCAAATTTCAAAAACAAAGAGGAAAATACAGTCTGACCGCTCTGATCCTTGGGTCTGTCACCCTATCCGGGCTGTTGATGGTTTTACTTTCAGCATTGATGAAGAGCAGCCACACTTGACAGCGCAAAGGCAAACGCAAGGGCAAAGAAGAGGCAGGAGGAGTTGGGGAGGGAAGTGCTCCAGCCCTGGGGTGGTTCAGCACATGCTGAGTGCTGCAATTTGCTCATACACCTACACAGAGCCTCTCTCAGTGCAAAAACAAGAGCAGGAGTTTGCATGTCTGAATAAATCAGCTTCTCAGGGCCAGATTCTCAGCAGGTCCCAGCTGACGCGGCTGGCTGGAACTCAGTGGACATATGTCAGTCCTATTGACCAGGGCCAGGACTTGATGTGCAAAATCAGGTCCTGGGACAGGTCATGTGAGGTGAAAGACCAAGAACAGCAGATGTACAGGAAGACTATGGGTTTGTCCTTGGCTTCTGAACATGAGAAGCCAGAACCTGGCTGAACCTGAACCAGGGACATGAAGGCAAATTCCTTGCAGCATTGCATGACCCATTTTGCATGAACAGGGAGTCATGCTTCAGAACCAACAAGTAACTATAATTTTAAAGCTGGGCACTCCTGGACTATTGCTTCACCAGGCAACTAACCCATGCCATGGCCCGTTCTGTAGCACCGTGGCCAAGGGGAAGTCTGGGCATACACACACTACTAAATTCACTTTGCTGTCTCTACAGGTTTTGGCTGGGAGAGAGTTAATTCCAAAACTGGGTGGTCCTGTACAAATTGCCTGTTGGGAACAGTCCCCAGCATGTGCAAACTCCTGAAGCTCTAACTCTTTGGCAGGGTGCTAACTGGTACAAGCCAAAACCATGCTGGGGCCATGCTATTGAAATAACCCAGCCTAAACACCCTGGTAGCTCTGATGAGGGTTGCGCAGTGTGGGTGATGGACCTGTGTGCCCCACATCATTGTATTTCATTCAATAAGGACACGGGCTTGTGTTCTTCTTTCCTGAGTAGAAATCCCCACATACACCAGCTTTTGCCCTTTTGTTGGATGGATGAATCTGACATACTCTAAATTGACTTCTCATGAAGGACTGTGTAGAGTGAAGAAAAATTCACCCTGTAGTAGAGGACAGTGTGGTGGAGGCAGATTTCACACCAGCTATGACTAGGGGATCATTTTTGGATGATCTTCAGAAAGCTGCCAGGGATACTCTCACTTGCTTGGGGCAAGGCTGGGTTGCATGGTGCTCCCTGGTCTATGGTCTCCCACATTGAACTGGACTAGAAGGATTGATTGCCCACTTAGGGTGACATTACCCAAGATCCTGGTAACATGTCCTCATTTTAAGAAAAAAGGAGCAGAGGCATTGGAGTTTCTGTGTTCGACTCTTGGCTCTTGTGCAAGATGTAGGTCAGGGCAGTCAAAAGACTTGCTGAACTCTCAAGTCTTGAAATTCAGTGCATTTTGGGTACCTTGTGGCTCTGGGTGCTGCAGGATGAGTTTGCTTAATTACCATAGCAGCAGAGTCTGATGCTTTTCTGCAAGTGCCTTGCATCTTGCAAGGCTGGTGCGTAGGTGCTGCTCAAACTGAAGGTCCACTGTCTTTTCCTGCAGGAGGCACCCTTGGCCCCATCACCTTTGGGTCCATCATCAATAAACCCTGCCTGCTCTGGGAGGACCAGTGTGGTGAGCAAGATTCTTACTACGTTTACCAGAATTCTGCCATGAGCCGGTACACCCTTATCGCTGGACTGGTCTACAAGGTGATGCTGCCTGTTAACTTGTGTCCAGCAGGTCAAGGGAGGTGATTCTGCCCCTCTACGCCACTCTCGTGAGACCCCACCTGGAGTACTGCATCCAGTTCTGGAGTCCCCAACATAAGAAGGACATGGACCTGCTGGAGCATGTCCAGAGGAGAGCCACGAGGATGATGCGAGGGCTGGAGCACCTCTCCTATGAGGAGAGGCTGAGAGAGTTGGGGCTGTTCAGCCTGGAGAAGACAAGGCTCCGGGGAGATCTTATTGAGGCCTTCCAGTGCCTAAAGGGGCTACAGGAGAGCTGGGGAAGGATTTTTATTGGGGCATGGAGTGACAGGACGAGAGGGAATGGCTATAAACTGGAAAAGGGCAGATTAAACATTAGAAATAAGTTTTTCTCTTTGAGGGTGGTGAGGCACTGGCACAGGTTGCCCAGAGAGGTTGTTGAGGCCCCATCCCTGGAGGTGTTGAAGGCCAGGCTGGACGTGGCCTTGGGCAACCTGGGCTGGTGGGAGGTGTCCCTGCCTATGGCAGGGGGGGTGGAACTCGATGATCTTCAAGGTCCTATCCAACCTAAACCATTCCATGATTCTATAACTTCACTCTCTGATAAAGCAAGTGGGTCAAGAGAGAGAGGGTTTTGCTCTGGTGCCGCCCCTTGCCTGGCTGCCCCAAGCAGAGTGCTGCCTGAGGGATGCTGCCCTCTCTGGTCTTGGCTCCTGACTTAAGTAAATGTTATACCTTTGGCATAATCATGTCCTGCTCTGGAGCCTTCCCAACTTCTTCACTGTCACAACATGGGGATAAACAAGGAAAAATCCTGCCTGTGTTGGGATGTGTGGAAGCTCGTTCCTTTATTTGAAAAGAATCTGGGTTTCACCCTTGAGATGTAATGTGAAATGCATCTTTTTGTGCCAGCATTCTGTGATGCGATGGCCTCGCTGTGTTCTCGCTGTTTGCTGGCAGCTCTTACCCAACAATAGTGCCTCTGACATCGCTATTTAGCTGTGTGGTCAGTCAAATACATGCTCTCTCTTTTGGGGAAATTGTTCTAAATTACATGAGTCACATCCAGATCCAGAAAAGACTGGTATAATTAAGAGGCAGGAAAATGGAAAGTGAGGAACAATTAGGGTTTGCTTTGCCCTTTTTCTTCTTTAATTTAAACTTTTAGTTTTCATCGGATGGTGGTTTATATACCACACCCTAGTCTAAAGGGTAGAACCGGACTCTGAGACAATTTATACCTCCATGACGGGCAGAAAATAAAGAAAAAAACCCAAACATTTTAAAATCTGAGGCTCTGAGAAGGAAAATCTGCTTCTTACTGTCTTTGGGCATCTTGAGACTTGTGAATTTAAGATTGCATCACAGATGCAAGCACAGACCCAGATTCAGGTCTCAGATCTGGAGCTGAGATTCTCCAGAGCGCTGAGTGATTTTAGGAGATCAGCCCACAAACTCTTCATAACAGCCCTGGATTCCTGAACACACTGCACTTGCCTTGTGAAAGCCATGGTCCCAAGAAAAGTCTCAACCACCAGAACTGTGACATCCAGAACTACTTCTGTAAGTAACTTCTCTAGACATCAATCTAGCTGGGTGAATACATCAATAAATAAAAAGCTGACAAATAAATGTTATCTGAAGCAAAAGTCACAGAGAATTTTTAAAAACTATTATCATAGAATCATAGAATAGCTTGAGTTGGAAGGGACCTTAAAGATCATTGAGTTCCAACCCCCTCCTATGGGCAGGGACACCTTCCACCAGCCCAGGTTGCTCCAAGCCCTGTCCAACCTGGCCTTGAGCACCTCCAGGGATGGGGCAGCCACAGCTTCTCTGGGCAACCTGTGCCAGGGGCTCACCACCCTCACAGGAAAGAATTTCCTCCTCATATCTAATCTAAATCTCCCCTCTTCCAGTTTAAAACCATTCCCCCTCATCCCATCACGCCCATCCCTGATCAAGAGTCTCTCCCCAGCTCTCCTGTAGCCCCTTTAGGGACTGGAAGGCCTCAATAAGATCTCCCCGGAGCCTTCTCTTCTCCAGGCGGAAGAACCCCAACTCTCTCAGCCTCTCCTCATAGCAGAGGTGCTCCAGACCTCTGATCATCCTGGTGGCCTCCCCTGGACCTGGTCCAACAGGTCCATGCCCTTCTTATGTTGGGAGCCCCAGACTGATTCATTGCTGTGCATGAGAAGTTTTCCTCAAAGACTTTCAGTGCTTACCAAAAGCAAAGCATTTGCACAGGAACATTTTCATGACCGCATCTGAACTGCAAGCCATGTCCCAGCCCCCTGGGACCCTTTTGCAAATATTGCTACTGTCACTACAGTTGCAAATGCTGGTGGGACTCACAGGTAAACTTCCAACTAGGCAACAGAAACAAAGCCACGTGGCATGAGTTGTTTCCAGTCACATAAGCCAAATAATAAAGATTTTTCATTCCAATGAGAAGAAGGGAAGGATCACTGGGAAGTGTGGTTTTGGTGTCTGCTTGCTCCTATGCTTGTAAAGGGCATCAGGGCCCATTCTCCAGCCCTGAAAACAGCTGCCCTAATCTGGTCATGTCCATCCTATTGACCTTCTGTGGCCTCCGGAAAAGACATGCTGCATCCACGCTGCCTGCTGGAAATTATCCCCCAGGTTGTGCTGACTCCTGAGCTGGGTTGTGAGCTGCTTGGGTCATCACTAGTTGGCCCAGGCCAAATTTATATGCTAAAGACCATGATAGCAACGCAACATACAAAAGATGAGCTTCCAGCAGCCATGCCCTGGCTCCTACCGTAAGTGTAGCATTTTTGTCTTGTCTTCCTCTCTGTGAAACTGCCAGTTCATAACTACCAGAAATAAACATACGTGTAAGATAGAGCCCAAGGCTAGGATGGGAGGATGGTAGAAATATGGACCAGCTTCTAATGAAGCAGGAGCCAACAGACGATGAACCTTTAAGAGCTGGACAAGGAGGGATCAGAGGTAAAGACCTGGTGTCACGCATACAGCAAAAAAAGCAATTTTATTCATTAGATATTACATGGTCAGAACAAGGGGGTTCCAAACTGTTTGAAACAAAGGGAAGCACTTGGTCTCACCATGCAGAAATGACTTGGGGGAAGCAGGTTACCGCAAGACCTTACAGAGAGTTATGAGTGGGAAAAAAAAAAGAAAAACAAAAGAAAAAAGGGGGAATTATGCAAACATTCGGAGGTTAGATCCGCTAATGACTGTTAAACACAGTGATCAGCATACAGTCTCCCGCTGAGAGAGTTCCCAAAACACCAACAGCCACAAGATGCTAAGGCAGATCCAGGGGATGGACCTAGTCACGCTTCCTTCCTGACAAAGCTTTCCTTCAAGATGCTCGTCAGAGAGGGGCTATTGCACCAGGAGTGATCATGTATTCATGGTGTATTCTTACCTGCTGCGTGCGTCTGAGTGTTGAGATATAATTAGAGAAGAAAGAGAGAGAGCAAATTGCTGAAAAGTCCTAACCAGTGCAAGTGACCATATTTCCCCAGCCTGCTAGATCCCAGCAGGGATGCTGAGAATGGCCCAGCTTCTTCTCTGAAGTGATGGATGCTCTGGCATTCATCTTTTCCCTTCCCTGGGCTGCTTCTGCTCCTGCCAGCTACAGAAAACTCAATGATTGATTGTTGCCTTTTCACCTGGGGCTGAAAGCAGGTAGGAACAAGGAGTCACTTGTTTCCTCATTCTTTTTTTTTTTTTTTTCCCCTCCCTTCTTGAAAACGTGTGCTATTTGAGAGGGACAGGAAACCACTTACCAGTTCCTTCCTGAGCCACGTCAAAGCTTCATCGATGCTCTCAAAGCCACCTATTCTCCCTGAGGTAAGAGTCACCTTGTCCTGGGCAGGGCTCCCGTTAAGATGCAGCTGCACCTTCCTCAAGGGAACAGTCTCCCCCATGGCCTTTTTGGCCTCAGTTGCCTCCTCCTCCTCCTCTCCCGCTGGCTGGGGGCTCTTCCATGCCTGCTCCTCCAGCTTCGCCTTCCACTCCAAGTAGGACGGGCGCCTGGTCTCCAGTCTCAGCTTCTCCGTCAATGCCTTGAGGCTCCTCAGGTGGTCATCAGGAGGAGCAGCACCTCCAGACCCAGTATCTGCACTGTCTGGAGCCTCTTCTATTTGGATTTTGGGTAGAGACATCCTCTCTGGGAGTCAAACAGCATAGGGGTGTGATGGAAAGGGCCAGGGATGGAGGTGGGAAAACCTCAGGGCTAGACCAGCTCCTGCAGCGTGACAAATGCAGCCCCTTGGAGGACAGCTGTGGTGGTGGTGGCGGCTCCTGCTTAAGCACCGTGCTGGCCCTGGACGAACACCTAGAAGAAAAACAGAGGGTTGGTTTCCAGTTTGAGAAGGAAAAGGGAGTGAGAAGGGAGAGGCAGCTCTTGCTGCAGCGAAGGCAGCGAGGGCTTTGGGAGAGGCACAGTGCCAAGGTGCTCTTGGGGAGTGTTACCTCACCTCAGCTATCTGACTGCTTTTGGGGCAGGAACAGACAGGTTCTGGCTTTTAGGGAAGCTCTGGTTACCTACATCTACGGTCTTAACTCAAGGGGCCATGAAAGGGTTGCCAAGGAGACAAGGACACGTTCACAGACCCCTCTGGGGCTGTATCACACAACCCGACGTCCTCTGGAGACAGCAATGGCTGTTGCTGGGGGTCGGGGTGTCTGCAGGCACCATCATTTTGATGGTTTTCTGGCTGGCAAACCTACGTCTTTCCACTTAGGCAAAACAGGACCAAGTGAAGTAACACAACCAAACTTCTCCCAAGAGTTTGAGCCAAAAGGAGAGCTGAGAAAAGTAGTTTCTTCACCACCACCCCCCACCACCCCCCCAGTTTTACAGATTTGTGTTTAGGAACAGGTTTGCTAAAGATGCCAATCTGAAGCCATAAGATTCAGCTCCCTCCTGTCCAATGGGCTCAGGGCAGGTGCATGGTCCCCAGGCAAGTGTGGGAGAAGCTGCCCCAAGGTGCTGGCATGGTTTGGGTTCAGATGCCAGCACTCAGGGAGACCTGAACTTGTGGTTTCCACCACTGGCCATGTCCAGTCTGCCCATGGGGAATGGTACTAGTGGTCCCCTTGAAAAGACCCTGGTGGAGGACTAGAACAGAGGAGCCAGGAGCTTCCTCCACACTTCTCCTGCCACCACGTGTGGACTCCAGAAAGCTGTGCCCAAAGCTGCTCTACCAAACTGTGGGACCTGGAGGGACGGAGCACTCAAACAACTCCACAAGAGTTAAGCTCAGGCAGCTTCTGCTTTCATTTGCCAGTAGGATCAGATAAGAGACTTTCTCAAGGTCGTATTCTCATCTATGGCTGAGCTAGGAATAGATCCAGAGCTCTCGTCTACACGTCAAACACAAAACAAAATACTTTTTTGCCTGCCTGGTAACATGCCCAGAAAGACCAGCCAGGATGTATGCAGCTTTCTAGCTGGATGCACTAAACCACAGCAATATGAATTACTCAGCCATTCTTTTCCCTGCTATTTGTGCCCACAAAGACGTGTGTGACTCTGAAATCCAGACCATAATTATGCCTCTCGAACCTTTTCAGTAAGAAGATTCGATTTAAAATAAACACCAACAGAGAGCAAGATTTATCCCACAATTGTGTGCGGGCACATGAGCTGAACGAAGAGTTGATAATATACACACAGACAGTCTGGGGGTGGAGAATTAGTCATGTTGCGGTCTTGTTTCTGCTCCTATTTATGTTAATGAGAGTATTACGGTGAGCGGGAGCAAACACAGATACTATATCAGGTTAAAGCCAGCAGCTTTCATGCCTGGAGCAGCAACATTTTTTCCGTCTTCTGTTGAAAAACAGATTTTATGGAGGGGAAAGTGGAGGGCTGCCCTGACAGGGAGTCAGGTCCTGCAACCAGCTCTTGCATGGATGCTCTGCACAGCTGAGAGCACGTCAATGATTTTCACTTGCCTCCAGCTCCAGCGTACAGAAATCAGTAAAGGGAAACACCTAACGACTTTAAAGACCTCAACTCAGAGCTTTTTTTTTTTTTTTTTTTTTTCTGTCCATTGAGATGGAGATTGCTAGGGGTGGCCAAAACCAGCAGCCCAATAGAGTTTGCTGCAGCTCCACACTGAGCTACTGGGTTTGATAACCCCATACATCTTATTTTTATTGTAATTGACTTCTCTGAATGCCACAACTACAAAGAAGAACCCCCGTAAACTCCTTTGTATTGTGTCTTCAGCACATCCTAAGGGTGAAAAACACCCTCGCTATTTGTGCCCTGGGCACAGCTCGGTTAATATTTACAGCATCGGACCCTGAAAGCACGACAGCAGTTTGGAGCATCCCCTTTGCCACGGCCCCACTGCCGTCTCCCCCTCCCCATCACCTCCACCCAGCAGCTGTGGAGGGATTTGATTTTTCTGCCCTGAAAGTGGCACCAATCCAACCCATCCTTCACCTCCTCCCAGGTGCAACACGAAACTTCTCATTCACTCTGTAGGGACACCCCTAAATAGGCACGTCTGTTTCCCAGCCTGTCCAAACTCAAAAATGATAGAAAGGAGCCACCTCTAATTTCCCATCAATATCTTGGACTGGGGTTAAAGACCTGCTGTAGAAAAAGGGATCTGAAAGTGGTAAGCGTGTGAAAAATACCTGTGTGTGAGGCTGTAATATAAACCTGTTTGCTGCCTGAGAGCTGCCTAATTCCCAGGAACAAACCTGGCCTCTGCCTCAAGCCAACAGACATCTCCCAGTGTCCCTGCCCCAGGCTCAATTTCCCCCTAGGCTGGGACTTTAAGAGATTTAATCCTTGATTTGTCTTCATTATCACACCCGCCAGCCTCAGGGAGTTCGTGCCATGCCTCATTACCGGTTACAGGAGTTCAGCATCAAAATGGGATGAGGGTCTGCTCCCACCTCACTAAGACCCTTTGCTCAGGGGTTTCCCCCTTCTGTTGTGTGAATCCTATCAATCCTGAAGGCACAAGGCACATCAGGTCACTGAGACAACACAAAATCCCTTTAGTTTCCTTGTTGGGTTAGGTTTCCATTGGAGAAGACAGCTTAACTGACCTGCCCTGCGAACTATACTGCAAAGGAATTAGCAGAAACTGCACGACCAGGATGGAGGAATAACAGGACTGTCAAACTAGAATGGGTGTGAAGTCCTACCATGCCAAGACTCATGGAGCTGGCATGCCCTGGGGCTTGGCTTTTGCATGGTTGCAGGTCAGCAATGCAAATCCTGCTTTCTCCCACGCCAGACACACCTTGCAAAGCTCATGGGTTGTCCTATGCTCTAAGAACCCAAGTCCGGTGGCACTGTCTGCCACCACAGCTTCTCACTGCAGCCATTCCTCCAACTCTGACGCAGATGCAGAAGACCTGTCCCCGTCGCACTCCCTCAGACATCCCTGCCCTGTGCATTAGAGCAGGGGATCAGGAGACCCTTGTGAACACCCCCTGCCAAACCAGGTGTGATGGGGTAAGGAGGCAAGGAGAGGTGTACAGCGGTTTGAGAAAAGCTTTGCGTTATTGTGACTGATGATGGAAAACAATAAATTCAGATGCTGTTCACGGTCAAAAGGGAGATTGCACAAAATGATGTTAGGCACAGCTTTTTACCCTGCGGGGGTTTTATGTGCCTGAGAAGTTTTTTACGTCTGTACCTTCCCCATCAGCTCTCTGTGCCCTGGTCAGCTTTGAACATGAGGCATTCACGAAGCAGCGTTGGTTGGTGTGTGCTGGACCAAGGCAGCACGGGGACAGCCTGTTAAATTTGGGACTGTAAATAAGGGCATACAGTGCTTTGGAAAGTCACACGCTGGGGAGCAGGAGGTCTAGGAGAAAGAAAGAGAAAAAAAAAGAAGCGAGAAACTCTTAGGATGGAAATGAGAGGGAAAAAGCAGAACAAATAAAACTGTCAGCCAGGACAGAGGTGTGGGGAACATTATTCTCCTCCTTTCACTCTTCCTGGTGGATTTCAGCTTACTGTAATACCATTTTTTTATTGCAGAGGAGCAGCAGTGATTGCAAGAGTCTATATTACTCTGCTCGTCTGGTCTCTGAGAAGGAAAAAGCCTCAGTAAGAGACAAAGCCCCGGCTGAGGGAAGCCCTTTTGCAGGATTAAAGGATGCCCACATGGGTAAGACTTGTGGTGTGGGTTATACAGGGCAGAGGTAATGGTTCAGCCTGTCAATGACCTTCAAAAAGCACTTCAGCCCTTTTTATGCCTCAGTTTCCCTCTCACTGATTAGGCAGTTCATGTAACTGGCTTTGAGGAAAAGAGCTCCGAGGATCTTCCAAGATGTACAGAGGTTCACCTCTGGTATCTTCAGGTCTCTCCACCTCATATGGGTCCCCATGCTCTGACTACAACCAGTGCAGGGACACCCTCTATGATCCACGGAGTTTGGGATGCGGATCCCCTGACTGTTTGTAAGGCATTTCACAGAATGGTCAGGGTTGGAAGGGGCCTCTGGAGATCATCTAGTCCAACCCCCTTGCTCCAAGTATTTGCATAGGCGTCACCCTGTGGACCATGCAGACACCCCTTGATCCTACAAAAGAAAGCCCTGGACTAAACTGCATCTGCATCATCATCAACCTCTGCAGGTCCCAGGGGGTGAGGAGGACCCTGACCCCGTAACGGTGGACTGAAGAAATACCGGTGGAGCGAGAGGTGGGAGGACAGCGCCTGGAGTACATACCCCATGCTGGGAGAGTTGTCTTTGCTTTCCTTCTCGGCACAGCAAAAAAGACAGGGATAGGGTGGGGGTGGCTGAACCTCCCCCCGGAAGGTCTGCAGCAGGTTGGCAGCGGGGCATCGAGGAGGAGACGCCTGTGCAAGGGGGTTGCCATAGCAATGGAGTAAGGGAGGACTCGGGCTGCTGCACGGTGGTGGATGGAAGCTCCCGAGCATCCTCCGAGATGCCGAGGCCATGGGCAGCGGGTGAAGGAAGAAGAGACCCATCCAGGCCATCGCCATGGCTCCCTGGAGCCAGCGGTTCCCTTTCAGGGAGGCTGCACATGAATAACTCCTTTCCCCGTGCCAAAATGACCTCACTCAGGAGAGGACCTGCTGCACTGTGTGGGCTTTGGTGAGCTCGGGCTCTTGCTCACCCTGGGGTCCCCAACCACAGCCCCCACAAGCAGCATGGCTGAAGCACGCTGCTCTACACAAGGCTCCTACAGAGATGGAGAGCAAACCTCTCCCCCGGCCGTCCCACCGACTCAGAGGAGAGCCGATCTCCCTGGGTTATTTTATCCAGTATTTGGCCACCTGATCCCTTTCTGTAACACCTGAAATCTGCTCCTGCAGAAAACTGACCTGCTTCCCAAATGCCTTCCTCGCCTGTCCCAAAGTGACCTTCAGCCTCTCTTCTCCCCAAAAGGAAAAGACGCCAGCAGCCTGAAGACCTGCCTGATCCTGAAGCCAGGAATCCCTCCAGGGCAGAGGTCCCTTCTGAATTTGGTACTGTCAGGGTCAGACGCTCAACATGGTTGGTGGAGGATGGAAGGGTGTCTGTCCATGCAAGGCTGGAGGGGTCATGGCAGAGCCCTCAGCCCTCAGCTAGTGCCCACTGGACACAGTGTCCATGGAGACCTTCTGGCCACACTTATGTGGGCTGTTAGCTTCTTCCAGGGGCAAGATGAAGACACTGCAGTGACCAATCTGGGAGTGACAAACATGAGCACAGGTCCAGGTCTGATGGCTCTTCCTTTATATCTCCTTTCAGGGCTGCCCACATTAACTCTGTCCCTTCACACACACACAGAGCCCCAACTTCCAACTTAATACAAGATAAAAGGCCGGGGAGGAGACCACATTTTTGTCCCTGGATTGATCCAGAATGCAATGCCTTTTCAGAGGTTTGGAGATGTGGTCACAGAGCTGCCCTGTGCATGGGGCTGAGATATGGGTACAGGACTGGGCTTAATGGGATCCTGAGTGCACCTGGATATTCCTGTCCATTTACTGCCACAAACAAACCCCCAGAAGACCTCTAAGACAGCTTGGATGCTAAGGTCAGTGGCAGGGAAGCAACCCCTCCTGCTGCTTCAGCCCTTCAGATGTAGACATGGCATTCACAGATATACGGGGGAAAGAAGAGGGGCTTTCCATTCACATATGACCTGAAGCAGGGTGAGGGTTCACCCTGGCACATCTTTCTGTCCAAATGGGGTATTGGATGGGGCTTTTAGCAACCTGGTCTGGTGGGAGGTGTCCCTGCCCACGGCAGGGGCGTTGGAACTCGATGATCTTTAAGGTCCCTTCCGACCTAAACCATTGCATGATTCTATGATTCTAAATGACCCCCAGAAGGACCTCCAAACAGTGCAATGAAGGGAGGAGGGGAGAGCGGTGGGTGACTGCAGCCTGACATGAGGAGGGGAGCAGAAGTGCAGAGATGAGAGGGAACCAGTTTGTGCTCCTTGCCCTGACGTGTTTCTCTCCTGCTGACCTCCAGCATCACTCATAGAGTCAGAACCTGTCTAAATAAATATATCTGTCCCTTCCTGCCGTGTAGCATCTTATCCTCCTTCCTCCCCTGCACAATACCAAGCAGGCTCTGTGCAAGGAAGCAGGACGGAGATTGCTGCCTGCTTCAGATGGATCATTTTCAGCTGCATTTTCAGACCAGCTCAGCTCCCATCGATCAGCAAATTTCCAGCCGTCAGGTGGAAATCCTGCATGAAGATGGGCATTGCCAGATGTTTGGCATTCCCGCAAACCTGTCTTCCAGTGAGTGGGAGGCATTTGCAAACTGGGAAGCTGGAGGGGGTCAAAGCTCTCAGCCCTTTAGCCAAAACCAGGTATAATTACTATTAGGGAAAGGGATTAAGCAGCAGCAGCAAAAGCAAGTTTATAACCTCTTGGTGAAGAAACCCCATCCACCCTAGTCATCTTTGGGTAAGGTCTCTTGAGATGTAAAGGGAGCCATGGGTGATGATGACTGCTATTTTATTATTATTATTATTATTATTATTATTATTATTATTATCATCAGGGTTGCATCTCCACGCACTGCCCCAGGGTTCTATCAGATCTTGGGACATAACCCTTGAGGTGGCAAGCCTAACCTGTCCCCAGATATGCCCCCGAAACCCCTGTGGCTTGGCAGAGCCAGTCCCTTCCCTTATTTTCCCTGCTGCCACCCCAAGCACAGCCGCGTTTCTGCAAGGGAAGAGCAGACGGAGCAAGCAGGGACCTCTCTGCTCGTGCAACCAGGGTAATGCGAAGGGCTGGGACTCCCTGGGAACGAGCCAGGTCAGGCTGAGAAATGCTCTCTTCCCAGGAGACTGACACAGGGAGTTATTTTTCCTTAAATGCAGCGTGGAAGGCAGAAGGGTATATTTTCAGGAAAAAAAGAAAAAGAAAAAACAACCAAAACCTCTTTCCGGCTTTGCTGGGCGTCATTCTGACCAGCACTGATCTTCCCCCCCTGGCAGAGACAAGCTCCAGGGTCAGCCCCCGCTCGAGACCCTGAGGCTGCGAGTTAAAGTGATGGGGGGGGGGGGGTCAGCCCCCCCTGATGATCCCCTAATCCCCTCTACATGCTCCCTGTCCCATCCAATTACCCGCCTTGGCGGCTCCCCGGGCAATGATCACACGAGCTCTGTATACTCAGACCTGCCTTCTCCCAGCACCGAGCTGCACTTTGTTATTTTACATTATTTGCAAACAGACCCCTACTCCCTTCCCCCATAAAGGCTACATTACTCTGAGGCTGATTATTATTATTATTGGTTGGTTTTTTGTTTTTTTTTTTCTGCAGTGTCTCTGCTACATTTCCAAACACCCTAATGGCTGCGGAGCTCTTGCGAGCCCAAAGCCCGGGAGAAGCCGTCTCCCTCCCATTCTGCT